>NC_089849.1:79095996-79200996 GCF_035609145.1 Eleutherodactylus coqui
TCCACGATCTTGCACTTCAAAGCCTTCAATAGCCTAGAAACATCTGAAAAAGCAGTAGTGCGGTAATACTGTTGAACTCACTTGCGTTTGCTTCCTTTCTAACTGGAGGAATGCATTTTCAGCCTTCTGCTGCCATCATTAAATATTCAGCTCGAATGCAGCAACAATTCTTCTTTTTAAATCAAATTCTGGAAAAGGATTTGTTGCCAGGAGAAATGTTCTTTATGAAATCTCTTGGACATTTTGATCCAAAATTATCCTCTTTTTCATGGTAGCATGGCCGAGCGGTCTAATGCGCTGGATTAAGCCTCCAGTCTCTTTGGAGGCGTGGGTTCGAATCCCACTGCTGCCAGTTTTCAATTTTGAAAGCTCTCAAGTTGCTTTCTGAACATTTTAGTGGTCAGAAGAACTTGCTTTTGATGATGCTCAGAAACGGACTTTTTGGCCTTTTCTGAAACCGAACAAACTCTATAAGAAAAGGCTTTTGATGATATTCCCAAGATGTTATGGCACAGATTAAGCTACCCCGATGCGCTAGCTAAGTAGACATTAGGCGCACTCCACGATCTTGCACTTCAAAGCCTTCAATAGCCTAGAAACATCTGAAAAAGCAGTAGTGCGGTAATACTGTTGAACTCACTTGCGTTTGCTTCCTTTCTAACTGGAGGAATGCATTTTCAGCCTTCTGCTGCCATCATTAAATATTCAGCTCGAATGCAGCAACAATTCTTCTTTTTAAATCAAATTCTGGAAAAGGATTTCTTGCCAGGAGAAATGTTCTTCATGAAATCTCTTGGACATTTTGATCCCAAATTATCCACTTTTTCATGGTAGCATGGCCGAGCGGTCTAAGGCGCTGGATTAAGGCTCCAGTCTCTTTGGAGGCGTGGGTTCGAATCGCACTGCTGCCAGTTTTCAATTTTGAAAGCTCTCAAGTTGCTTTCTGAACATTTTAGTGGTCAGAAGAACTTGCTTTTGATGATGCTCAGAAATTGACTTTTTGGCCTTTTCTGAAACCGAACAAACTCTATAAGAAAATTCTTTTGATGATATTCCCAAGATGTTATGGCACAGATTAAGCTACCCCGATGCGCTAGCTAAGTAGACATTAGGCGCACTCCACGATCTTGCACTTCAAAGCCTTCAATAGCCTAGAAACATCTGAAAAAGCAGTAGTGCGGTAATACTGTTGAACTCACTTGCGTTTGCTTCCTTTCTAACTGGAGGAATGCATTTTCAGCCTTCTGCTGCCATCATTAAATATTCAGCTCGAATGCAGCAACAATTCTTCTTTTTAAATCAAATTCTGGAAAAGGATTTCTTGCCAGGAGAAATGTTCTTTATGAAATCTCTTGGACATTTTGATCCAAAATTATCCACTTTTTCATGGTAGCATGGCCGAGCGGTCTAATGCGCTGGATTAAGCCTCCAGTCTCTTTGGAGGCGTGGGTTCGAATCCCACTGCTGCCAGTTTTCAATTTTGAAAGCTCTCAAGTTGCTTTCTGAACATTTTAGTGGTCAGAAGAACTTGCTTTTGATGATGCTCAGAAACGGACTTTTTGGCCTTTTCTGAAACCGAACAAACTCTATAAGAAAAGGCTTTTGATGATATTCCCAAGATGTTATGGCACAGATTAAGCTACCCCGATGCGCTAGCTAAGTAGACATTAGGCGCACTCCACGATCTTGCACTTCAAAGCCTTCAATAGCCTAGAAACATCTGAAAAAGCAGTAGTGCGGTAATACTGTTGAACTCACTTGCGTTTGCTTCCTTTCTAACTGGAGGAATGCATTTTCAGCCTTCTGCTGCCATCATTAAATATTCAGCTCGAATGCAGCAACAATTCTTCTTTTTAAATCAAATTCTGGAAAAGGATTTCTTGCCAGGAGAAATGTTCTTCATGAAATCTCTTGGACATTTTGATCCCAAATTATCCACTTTTTCATGGTAGCATGGCCGAGCGGTCTAAGGCGCTGGATTAAGGCTCCAGTCTCTTTGGAGGCGTGGGTTCGAATCGCACTGCTGCCAGTTTTCAATTTTGAAAGCTCTCAAGTTGCTTTCTGAACATTTTAGTGGTCAGAAGAACTTGCTTTTGATGATGCTCAGAAATTGACTTTTTGGCCTTTTCTGAAACCGAACAAACTCTATAAGAAAATTCTTTTGATGATATTCCCAAGATGTTATGGCACAGATTAAGCTACCCCGATGCGCTAGCTAAGTAGACATTAGGCGCACTCCACGATCTTGCACTTCAAAGCCTTCAATAGCCTAGAAACATCTGAAAAAGCAGTAGTGCGGTAATACTGTTGAACTCACTTGCGTTTGCTTCCTTTCTAACTGGAGGAATGCATTTTCAGCCTTCTGCTGCCATCATTAAATATTCAGCTCGAATGCAGCAACAATTCTTCTTTTTAAATCAAATTCTGGAAAAGGATTTCTTGCCAGGAGAAATGTTCTTTATGAAATCTCTTGGACATTTTGATCCAAAATTATCCACTTTTTCATGGTAGCATGGCCGAGCGGTCTAATGCGCTGGATTAAGGCTCCAGTCTCTTTGGAGGCGTGGGTTCGAATCCCACTGCTGCCAGTTTTCAATTTTGAAAGCTCTCAAGTTGCTTTCTGAACATTTTAGTGGTCAGAAGAACTTGCTTTTGATGATGCTCAGAAACGGACTTTTTGGCCTTTTCTGAAACCGAACAAACTCTATAAGAAAAGGCTTTTGATGATATTCCCAAGATGTTATGGCACAGATTAAGCTACCCCGATGCGCTAGCTAAGTAGACATTAGGCGCACTCCACGATCTTGCACTTCAAAGCCTTCAATAGCCTAGAAACATCTGAAAAAGCAGTAGTGTGGTAATACTGTTGAACTCACTTGCGTTTGCTTCCTTTCTAACTGGAGGAATGCATTTTCAGCCTTCTGCTGCCATCATTAAATATTCAGCTCGAATGCAGCAACAATTCTTCTTTTTAAATCAAATTCTGGAAAAGGATTTCTTGCCAGGAGAAATGTTCTTTATGAAATCTCTTGGACATTTTGATCCAAAATTATCCACTTTTTCATGGTAGCATGGCCGAGCGGTCTAATGCGCTGGATTAAGGCTCCAGTCTCTTTGGAGGCGTGGGTTCGAATCCCACTGCTGCCAGTTTTCAATTTTGAAAGCTCTCAAGTTGCTTTCTGAACATTTTAGTGGTCAGAAGAACTTGCTTTTGATGATGCTCAGAAATGGCCTTTTTGGCCTTTTCTGAAACCGAACAAACTCTATAAGAAAAGGCTTTTGATGATATTCCCAAGATGTTATGGCACAGATTAAGCTACCCTGATGCGCTAGCTAAGTAGACATTAGGCGCACTCCACGATCTCGCACTTCAAAGCCTTCAATAGCCTAGAAACATCTGAAAAAGCAGTAGTGCGGTAATACTGTTGAACTCACTTGCGTTTGCTTCCTTTCTAACTGGAGGAATGCATTTTCAGCCTTCTGCTGCCATCATTAAATATTCAGCTCGAATGCAGCAACAATTCTTCTTTTTAAATCAAATTCTGGAAAAGGATTTGTTGCCAGGAGAAATGTTCTTTATGAAATCTCTTGGACATTTTGATCCAAAATTATCCACTTTTTCATGGTAGCATGGCCGAGCGGTCTAATGCGCTGGATTAAGGCTCCAGTCTCTTTGGAGGCGTGGGTTCGAATCCCACTGCTGCCAGTTTTCAATTTTGAAAGCTCTCAAGTTGCTTTCTGAACATTTTAGTGGTCAGAAGAACTTGCTTTTGATGATGCTCAGAAACGGACTTTTTGGCCTTTTCTGAAACCGAACAAACTCTATAAGAAAAGGCTTTTGATGATATTCCCAAGATGTTATGGCACAGATTAAGCTACCCCGATGCGCTAGCTAAGTAGACATTAGGCGCACTCCACGATCTTGCACTTCAAAGCCTTCAATAGCCTAGAAACATCTGAAAAAGCAGTAGTGCGGTAATACTGTTGAACTCACTTGCGTTTGCTTCCTTTCTAACTGGAGGAATGCATTTTCAGCCTTCTGCTGCCATCATTAAATATTCAGCTCGAATGCAGCAACAATTCTTCTTTTTAAATCAAATTCTGGAAAAGGATTTCTTGCCAGGAGAAATGTTCTTTATGAAATCTCTTGGACATTTTGATCCAAAATTATCCACTTTTTCATGGTAGCATGGCCGAGCGGTCTAAGGCGCTGGATTAAGGCTCCAGTCTCTTTGGAGGCGTGGGTTCGAATCCCACTGCTGCCAGTTTTCAATTTTGAAAGCTCTCAAGTTGCTTTCTGAACATTTTAGTGGTCAGAAGAACTTGCTTTTGAAGATGCTCAGAAATGGACTTTTTGGCCTTTTCTGAAACCGAACAAACTCTATAAGAAAAGGCTTTTGATGATATTCCCAAGATGTTATGGCACAGATTAAGCTACCCCGATGCGCTAGCTAAGTAGACATTAGGCGCACTCCACGATCTTGCACTTCAAAGCCTTCAATAGCCTAGAAACATCTGAAAAAGCAGTAGTGTGGTAATACTGTTGAACTCACTTGCGTTTGCTTCCTTTCTAACTGGAGGAATGCATTTTCAGCCTTCTGCTGCCATCATTAAATATTCAGCTCGAATGCAGCAACAATTCTTTTTAAATCAAATTCTGGAAAAGGATTTCTTGCCAGGAGAAATGTTCTTCATGAAATCTCTTGGACATTTTGATCCCAAATTATCCACTTTTTCATGGTAGCATGGCCGAGCGGTCTAAGGCGCTGGATTAAGGCTCCAGTCTCTTTGGAGGCGTGGGTTCGAATCGCACTGCTGCCAGTTTTCAATTTTGAAAGCTCTCAAGTTGCTTTCTGAACATTTTAGTGGTCAGAAGAACTTGCTTTTGATGATGCTCAGAAATTGACTTTTTGGCCTTTTCTGAAACCGAACAAACTCTATAAGAAAATTCTTTTGATGATATTCCCAAGATGTTATGGCACAGATTAAGCTACCCCGATGCGCTAGCTAAGTAGACATTAGGCGCACTCCACGATCTTGCACTTCAAAGCCTTCAATAGCCTAGAAACATCTGAAAAAGCAGTAGTGCGGTAATACTGTTGAACTCACTTGCGTTTGCTTCCTTTCTAACTGGAGGAATGCATTTTCAGCCTTCTGCTGCCATCATTAAATATTCAGCTCGAATGCAGCAACAATTCTTCTTTTTAAATCAAATTCTGGAAAAGGATTTCTTGCCAGGAGAAATGTTCTTTATGAAATCTCTTGGACATTTTGATCCAAAATTATCCACTTTTTCATGGTAGCATGGCCGAGCGGTCTAATGCGCTGGATTAAGGCTCCAGTCTCTTTGGAGGCGTGGGTTCGAATCCCACTGCTGCCAGTTTTCAATTTTGAAAGCTCTCAAGTTGCTTTCTGAACATTTTAGTGGTCAGAAGAACTTGCTTTTGATGATGCTCAGAAACGGACTTTTTGGCCTTTTCTGAAACCGAACAAACTCTATAAGAAAAGGCTTTTGATGATATTCCCAAGATGTTATGGCACAGATTAAGCTACCCCGATGCACTAGCTAAGTAGACATTAGGCGCACTCCACGATCTTGCACTTCAAAGCCTTCAATAGCCTAGAAACATCTGAAAAAGCAGTAGTGTGGTAATACTGTTGAACTCACTTGCGTTTGCTTCCTTTCTAACTGGAGGAATGCATTTTCAGCCTTCTGCTGCCATCATTAAATATTCAGCTCGAATGCAGCAACAATTCTTCTTTTTAAATCAAATTCTGGAAAAGGATTTCTTGCCAGGAGAAATGTTCTTTATGAAATCTCTTGGACATTTTGATCCAAAATTATCCACTTTTTCATGGTAGCATGGCCGAGCGGTCTAATGCGCTGGATTAAGGCTCCAGTCTCTTTGGAGGCGTGGGTTCGAATCCCACTGCTGCCAGTTTTCAATTTTGAAAGCTCTCAAGTTGCTTTCTGAACATTTTAGTGGTCAGAAGAACTTGCTTTTGATGATGCTCAGAAATGGCCTTTTTGGCCTTTTCTGAAACCGAACAAACTCTATAAGAAAAGGCTTTTGATGATATTCCCAAGATGTTATGGCACAGATTAAGCTACCCTGATGCGCTAGCTAAGTAGACATTAGGCGCACTCCACGATCTCGCACTTCAAAGCCTTCAATAGCCTAGAAACATCTGAAAAAGCAGTAGTGCGGTAATACTGTTGAACTCACTTGCGTTTGCTTCCTTTCTAACTGGAGGAATGCATTTTCAGCCTTCTGCTGCCATCATTAAATATTCAGCTCGAATGCAGCAACAATTCTTCTTTTTAAATCAAATTCTGGAAAAGGATTTCTTGCCAGGAGAAATGTTCTTTATGAAATCTCTTGGACATTTTGATCCCAAATTATCCACTTTTTCATGGTAGCATGGCCGAGCGGTCTAAGGCGCTGGATTAAGGCTCCAGTCTCTTTGGAGGCGTGGGTTTGAATCCCACTGCTGCCAGTTTTCAATTTTGAAAGCTCTCAAGTTGCTTTCTGAACATTTTAGTGGTCAGAAGAACTTGCTTTTGAGGATGCTCAGAAATGGGCTTTTTGGCCTTTTCTGAAACCGAACAAACTCTATAAGAAAAGGCTTTTGATGATATTCCCAAGATGTTATGGCACAGATTAAGCTACCCCGATGCGCTAGCTAAGTAGACATTAGGCGCACTCCACGATCTTGCACTTCAAAGCCTTCAATAGCCTAGAAACATCTGAAAAAGCAGTAGTGCGGTAATACTGTTGAACTCACTTGCGTTTGCTTCCTTTCTAACTGGAGGAATGCATTTTCAGCCTTCTGCTGCCATCATTAAATATTCAGCTCGAATGCAGCAACAATTCTTCTTTTTAAATCAAATTCTGGAAAAGGATTTCTTGCCAGGAGAAATGTTCTTTATGAAATCTCTTGGACATTTTGATCCCAAATTATCCACTTTTTCATGGTAGCATGGCCGAGCGGTCTAAGGCGCTGGATTAAGGCTCCAGTCTCTTTGGAGGCGTGGGTTCGAATCGCACTGCTGCCAGTTTTCAATTTTGAAAGCTCTCAAGTTGCTTTCTGAACATTTTAGTGGTCAGAAGAACTTGCTTTTGATGATGCTCAGAAATGGACTTTTTGGCCTTTTCTGAAACCGAACAAACTCTATAAGAAAAGGCTTTTGATGATATTCCCAAGATGTTATGGCACAGATTAAGCTACCCCGATGCGCTAGCTAAGTAGACATTAGGCGCACTCCACGATCTTGCACTTCAAAGCCTTCAATAGCCTAGAAACATCTGAAAAAGCAGTAGTGCGGTAATACTGTTGAACTCACTTGCGTTTGCTTCCTTTCTAACTGGAGGAATGCATTTTCAGCCTTCTGCTGCCATCATTAAATATTCAGCTCGAATGCAGCAACAATTCTTCTTTTTAAATCACATTCTGGAAAAGGATTTCTTGCCAGGAGAAATGTTATTTATGAAATCTCTTGGACATTTTGATCCCAAATTATCCTCTCTTTCATGGTAGCATGGCCGAGCGGTCTAAGGCGCTGGATTAAGGCTCCAGTCTCTTTGGAGGCATGGGTTCGAATACCACTGCTGCCAGTTTTCAATTTTGAAAGCTCTCAAGTTGCTTTCTGAACATTTTAGTGGTCAGAAGAACTTGCTTTTGATGATGCTCAGAAATGGCCTTTTTGGCCTTTTCTGAAACCGAACAAACTCTATAAGAAAAGGCTTTTGATGATATTCCCAAGATGTTATGGCACAGATTAAGCTACCCTGATGCGCTAGCTAAGTAGACATTAGGCGCACTCCACGATCTCGCACTTCAAAGCCTTCAATAGCCTAGAAACATCTGAAAAAGCAGTAGTGCGGTAATACTGTTGAACTCACTTGCGTTTGCTTCCTTTCTAACTGGAGGAATGCATTTTCAGCCTTCTGCTGCCATCATTAAATATTCAGCTCGAATGCAGCAACAATTCTTCTTTTTAAATCAAATTCTGGAAAAGGATTTCTTGCCAGGAGAAATGTTCTTTATGAAATCTCTTGGACATTTTGATCCCAAATTATCCACTTTTTCATGGTAGCATGGCCGAGCGGTCTAAGGCGCTGGATTAAGGCTCCAGTCTCTTTGGAGGCGTGGGTTTGAATCCCACTGCTGCCAGTTTTCAATTTTGAAAGCTCTCAAGTTGCTTTCTGAACATTTTAGTGGTCAGAAGAACTTGCTTTTGAGGATGCTCAGAAATGGGCTTTTTGGCCTTTTCTGAAACCGAACAAACTCTATAAGAAAAGGCTTTTGATGATATTCCCAAGATGTTATGGCACAGATTAAGCTACCCCGATGCGCTAGCTAAGTAGACATTAGGCGCACTCCACGATCTTGCACTTCAAAGCCTTCAATAGCCTAGAAACATCTGAAAAAGCAGTAGTGCGGTAATACTGTTGAACTCACTTGCGTTTGCTTCCTTTCTAACTGGAGGAATGCATTTTCAGCCTTCTGCTGCCATCATTAAATATTCAGCTCGAATGCAGCAACAATTCTTCTTTTTAAATCAAATTCTGGAAAAGGATTTCTTGCCAGGAGAAATGTTCTTTATGAAATCTCTTGGACATTTTGATCCCAAATTATCCACTTTTTCATGGTAGCATGGCCGAGCGGTCTAAGGCGCTGGATTAAGGCTCCAGTCTCTTTGGAGGCGTGGGTTCGAATCGCACTGCTGCCAGTTTTCAATTTTGAAAGCTCTCAAGTTGCTTTCTGAACATTTTAGTGGTCAGAAGAACTTGCTTTTGATGATGCTCAGAAATGGACTTTTTGGCCTTTTCTGAAACCGAACAAACTCTATAAGAAAAGGCTTTTGATGATATTCCCAAGATGTTATGGCACAGATTAAGCTACCCCGATGCGCTAGCTAAGTAGACATTAGGCGCACTCCACGATCTTGCACTTCAAAGCCTTCAATAGCCTAGAAACATCTGAAAAAGCAGTAGTGCGGTAATACTGTTGAACTCACTTGCGTTTGCTTCCTTTCTAACTGGAGGAATGCATTTTCAGCCTTCTGCTGCCATCATTAAATATTCAGCTCGAATGCAGCAACAATTCTTCTTTTTAAATCACATTCTGGAAAAGGATTTCTTGCCAGGAGAAATGTTATTTATGAAATCTCTTGGACATTTTGATCCCAAATTATCCTCTCTTTCATGGTAGCATGGCCGAGCGGTCTAAGGCGCTGGATTAAGGCTCCAGTCTCTTTGGAGGCATGGGTTCGAATACCACTGCTGCCAGTTTTCAATTTTGAAAGCTCTCAAGTTGCTTTCTGAACATTTTAGTGGTCAGAAGAACTTGCTTTTGATGATGCTCAGAAATTGACTTTTTGGCCTTTTCTGAAACCGAACAAACTCTATAAGAAAAGGCTTTTGATGATATTCCCAAGATGTTATGGCACAGATTAAGCTACCCTGATGCGCTAGCTAAGTAGACATTAGGCGCACTCCACGATCTTGCACTTCAAAGCCTTCAATAGCCTAGAAACATCTGAAAAAGCAGTAGTGCGGTAATACTGTTGAACTCACTTGCGTTTGCTTCCTTTCTAACTGGAGGAATGCATTTTCAGCCTTCTGCTGCCATCATTAAATATTCAGCTCGAATGCAGCAACAATTCTTCTTTTTAAATCAAATTCTGGAAAAGGATTTCTTGCCAGGAGAAATGTTCTTTATGAAATCTCTTGGACATTTTGATCCAAAATTATCCACTTTTTCATGGTAGCATGGCCGAGCGGTCTAAGGCGCTGGATTAAGGCTCCAGTCTCTTTGGAGGCGTGGGTTTGAATCCCACTGCTGCCAGTTTTCAATTTTGAAAGCTCTCAAGTTGCTTTCTGAACATTTTAGTGGTCAGAAGAACTTGCTTTTGAGGATGCTCAGAAATGGGCTTTTTGGCCTTTTCTGAAACCGAACAAACTCTATAAGAAAAGGCTTTTGATGATATTCCCAAGATGTTATGGCACAGATTAAGCTACCCCGATGCGCTAGCTAAGTAGACATTAGGCGCACTCCACGATCTTGCACTTCAAAGCCTTCAATAGCCTAGAAACATCTGAAAAAGCAGTAGTGCGGTAATACTGTTGAACTCACTTGCGTTTGCTTCCTTTCTAACTGGAGGAATGCATTTTCAGCCTTCTGCTGCCATCATTAAATATTCAGCTCGAATGCAGCAACAATTCTTCTTTTTAAATCAAATTCTGGAAAAGGATTTCTTGCCAGGAGAAATGTTCTTTATGAAATCTCTTGGACATTTTGATCCCAAATTATCCACTTTTTCATGGTAGCATGGCCGAGCGGTCTAAGGCGCTGGATTAAGGCTCCAGTCTCTTTGGAGGCGTGGGTTCGAATCGCACTGCTGCCAGTTTTCAATTTTGAAAGCTCTCAAGTTGCTTTCTGAACATTTTAGTGGTCAGAAGAACTTGCTTTTGATGATGCTCAGAAATGGACTTTTTGGCCTTTTCTGAAACCGAACAAACTCTATAAGAAAAGGCTTTTGATGATATTCCCAAGATGTTATGGCACAGATTAAGCTACCCCGATGCGCTAGCTAAGTAGACATTAGGCGCACTCCACGATCTTGCACTTCAAAGCCTTCAATAGCCTAGAAACATCTGAAAAAGCAGTAGTGCGGTAATACTGTTGAACTCACTTGCGTTTGCTTCCTTTCTAACTGGAGGAATGCATTTTCAGCCTTCTGCTGCCATCATTAAATATTCAGCTCGAATGCAGCAACAATTCTTCTTTTTAAATCACATTCTGGAAAAGGATTTCTTGCCAGGAGAAATGTTATTTATGAAATCTCTTGGACATTTTGATCCCAAATTATCCTCTCTTTCATGGTAGCATGGCCGAGCGGTCTAAGGCGCTGGATTAAGGCTCCAGTCTCTTTGGAGGCATGGGTTCGAATACCACTGCTGCCAGTTTTCAATTTTGAAAGCTCTCAAGTTGCTTTCTGAACATTTTAGTGGTCAGAAGAACTTGCTTTTGATGATGCTCAGAAATGGACTTTTTGGCCTTTTCTGAAACCGAACAAACTCTATAAGAAAAGGCTTTTGATGATATTCCCAAGATGTTATGGCACAGATTAAGCTACCCTGATGCGCTAGCTAAGTAGACATTAGGCGCACTCCACGATCTTGCACTTCAAAGCCTTCAATAGCCTAGAAACATCTGAAAAAGCAGTAGTGCGGTAATACTGTTGAACTCACTTGCGTTTGCTTCCTTTCTAACTGGAGGAATGCATTTTCAGCCTTCTGCTGCCATCATTAAATATTCAGCTCGAATGCAGCAACAATTCTTCTTTTTAAATCAAATTCTGGAAAAGGATTTCTTGCCAGGAGAAATGTTCTTTATGAAATCTCTTGGACATTTTGATCCCAAATTATCCACTTTTTCATGGTAGCATGGCCGAGCGGTCTAAGGCGCTGGATTAAGGCTCCAGTCTCTTTGGAGGCGTGGGTTTGAATCCCACTGCTGCCAGTTTTCAATTTTGAAAGCTCTCAAGTTGCTTTCTGAACATTTTAGTGGTCAGAAGAACTTGCTTTTGAGGATGCTCAGAAATGGGCTTTTTGGCCTTTTCTGAAACCGAACAAACTCTATAAGAAAAGGCTTTTGATGATATTCCCAAGATGTTATGGCACAGATTAAGCTACCCCGATGCGCTAGCTAAGTAGACATTAGGCGCACTCCACGATCTTGCACTTCAAAGCCTTCAATAGCCTAGAAACATCTGAAAAAGCAGTAGTGCGGTAATACTGTTGAACTCACTTGCGTTTGCTTCCTTTCTAACTGGAGGAATGCATTTTCAGCCTTCTGCTGCCATCATTAAATATTCAGCTCGAATGCAGCAACAATTCTTCTTTTTAAATCAAATTCTGGAAAAGGATTTCTTGCCAGGAGAAATGTTCTTTATGAAATCTCTTGGACATTTTGATCCCAAATTATCCACTTTTTCATGGTAGCATGGCCGAGCGGTCTAAGGCGCTGGATTAAGGCTCCAGTCTCTTTGGAGGCGTGGGTTCGAATCGCACTGCTGCCAGTTTTCAATTTTGAAAGCTCTCAAGTTGCTTTCTGAACATTTTAGTGGTCAGAAGAACTTGCTTTTGATGATGCTCAGAAATGGACTTTTTGGCCTTTTCTGAAACCGAACAAACTCTATAAGAAAAGGCTTTTGATGATATTCCCAAGATGTTATGGCACAGATTAAGCTACCCCGATGCGCTAGCTAAGTAGACATTAGGCGCACTCCACGATCTTGCACTTCAAAGCCTTCAATAGCCTAGAAACATCTGAAAAAGCAGTAGTGCGGTAATACTGTTGAACTCACTTGCGTTTGCTTCCTTTCTAACTGGAGGAATGCATTTTCAGCCTTCTGCTGCCATCATTAAATATTCAGCTCGAATGCAGCAACAATTCTTCTTTTTAAATCACATTCTGGAAAAGGATTTCTTGCCAGGAGAAATGTTAGTTATGAAATCTCTTGGACATTTTGATCCCAAATTATCCTCTCTTTCATGGTAGCATGGCCGAGCGGTCTAAGGCGCTGGATTAAGGCTCCAGTCTCTTTGGAGGCATGGGTTCGAATACCACTGCTGCCAGTTTTCAATTTTGAAAGCTCTCAAGTTGCTTTCTGAACATTTTAGTGGTCAGAAGAACTTGCTTTTGATGATGCTCAGAAATGGACTTTTTGGCCTTTTCTGAAACCGAACAAACTCTATAAGAAAAGGCTTTTGATGATATTCCCAAGATGTTATGGCACAGATTAAGCTACCCTGATGCGCTAGCTAAGTAGACATTAGGCGCACTCCACGATCTTGCACTTCAAAGCCTTCAATAGCCTAGAAACATCTGAAAAAGCAGTAGTGCGGTAATACTGTTGAACTCACTTGCGTTTGCTTCCTTTCTAACTGGAGGAATGCATTTTCAGCCTTCTGCTGCCATCATTAAATATTCAGCTCGAATGCAGCAACAATTCTTCTTTTTAAATCAAATTCTGGAAAAGGATTTCTTGCCAGGAGAAATGTTCTTTATGAAATCTCTTGGACATTTTGATCCAAAATTATCCACTTTTTCATGGTAGCATGGCCGAGCGGTCTAATGCGCTGGATTAAGGCTCCAGTCTCTTTGGAGGCGTGGGTTCGAATCCCACTGCTGCCAGTTTTCAATTTTGAAAGCTCTCAAGTTGCTTTCTGAACATTTTAGTGGTCAGAAGAACTTGCTTTTGATGATGCTCAGAAACGGACTTTTTGGCCTTTTCTGAAACCGAACAAACTCTATAAGAAAAGGCTTTTGATGATATTCCCAAGATGTTATGGCACAGATTAAGCTACCCTGATGCGCTAGCTAAGTAGACATTAGGCGCACTCCACGATCTTGCACTTCAAAGCCTTCAATAGCCTAGAAACATCTGAAAAAGCAGTAGTGTGGTAATACTGTTGAACTCACTTGCGTTTGCTTCCTTTCTAACTGGAGGAATGCATTTTCAGCCTTCTGCTGCCATCATTAAATATTCAGCTCGAATGCAGCAACAATTCTTCTTTTTAAATCAAATTCTGGAAAAGGATTTCTTGCCAGGAGAAATGTTCTTTATGAAATCTCTTGGACATTTTGATCCCACATTATCCACTTTTTCATGGTAGCATGGCCGAGCGGTCTAAGGCGCTGGATTAAGGCTCCAGTCTCTTTGGAGGCGTGGGTTCAAATCCCACTGCTGCCAGTTTTCAATTTTGAAAGCTCTCAAGTTGCTTTCTGAACATTTTAGTGGTCAGAAGAACTTGCTTTTGATGATGCTCAGAAATGGACTTTTTGGCCTTTTCTGAAACCGAACAAACTGTATAAGAAAAGGCTTTTGATGATATTCCCAAGATGTTATGGCACAGATTAAGCTACCCTGATGCGCTAGCTAAGTAGACATTAGGCGCACTCCACGATCTTGCACTTCAAAGCCTTCAATAGCCTAGAAACATCTGAAAAAGCAGTAGTGCGGTAATACTGTTGAACTCACTTGCGTTTGCTTCCTTTCTAACTGGAGGAATGCATTTTCAGCCTTCTGCTGCCATCATTAAATATTCAGCTCGAATGCAGCAACAATTCTACTTTTTAAATCAAATTCTGGAAAAGGATTTCTTGCCAGGAGAAATGTTCTTTATGAAATCTCTTGGACATTTTGATCCAAAACTATCCACTTTTTCATGGTAGCATGGCCGAGCGGTCTAAGGCGCTGGATTAAGGCTCCAGTCTCTTTGGAGGCGTGGGTTCGAATCCCACTGCTGCCAGTTTTCAATTTTGAAAGCTCTCAAGTTGCTTTCTGAACATTTTAGTGGTCAGAAGAACTTGCTTTTGAGGATGCTCAGAAATGGACTTTTTGGCCTTTTCTGAAACCGAACAAACTCTATAAGAAAAGGCTTTTGATGATATTCCCAAGATGTTATGGCACAGATTAAGCTACCCCGATGCGCTAGCTAAGTAGACATTAGGCGCACTCCACGATCTTGCACTTCAAAGCCTTCAATAGCCTAGAAACATCTGAAAAAGCAGTAGTGCGGTAATACTGTTGAACTCACTTGCGTTTGCTTCCTTTCTAACTGGAGGAATGCATTTTCAGCCTTCTGCTGCCATCATTAAATATTCAGCTCGAATGCAGCAACAATTCTTCTTTTTAAATCAAATTCTGGAAAAGGATTTCTTGCCAGGAGAAATGTTCTTTATGAAATCTCTTGGACATTTTGATCCCACATTATCCACTTTTTCATGGTAGCATGGCCGAGCGGTCTAAGGCGCTGGATTAAGGCTCCAGTCTCTTTGGAGGCGTGGGTTCAAATCCCACTGCTGCCAGTTTTCAATTTTGAAAGCTCTCAAGTTGCTTTCTGAACATTTTAGTGGTCAGAAGAACTTGCTTTTGATGATGCTCAGAAATGGACTTTTTGGCCTTTTCTGAAACCGAACAAACTGTATAAGAAAAGGCTTTTGATGATATTCCCAAGATGTTATGGCACAGATTAAGCTACCCTGATGCGCTAGCTAAGTAGACATTAGGCGCACTCCACGATCTTGCACTTCAAAGCCTTCAATAGCCTAGAAACATCTGAAAAAGCAGTAGTGCGGTAATACTGTTGAACTCACTTGCGTTTGCTTCCTTTCTAACTGGAGGAATGCATTTTCAGCCTTCTGCTGCCATCATTAAATATTCAGCTCGAATGCAGCAACAATTCTTCTTTTTAAATCAAATTCTGGAAAAGGATTTCTTGCCAGGAGAAATGTTCTTTATGAAATCTCTTGGACATTTTGATCCAAAATTATCCACTTTGTCATGGTAGCATGGCCGAGCGGTCTAAGGCGCTGGATTAAGGCTCCAGTCTCTTTGGAGGCGTGGGTTCGAATCCCACTGCTGCCAGTTTTCAATTTTGAAAGCTCTCAAGTTGCTTTCTGAACATTTTAGTGGTCAGAAGAACTTGCTTTTGAGGATGCTCAGAAATGGACTTTTTGGCCTTTTCTGAAACCGAACAAACTCTATAAGAAAAGGCTTTTGATGATATTCCCAAGATGTTATGGCACAGATTAAGCTACCCCGATGCGCTAGCTAAGTAGACATTAGGCGCACTCCACGATCTTGCACTTCAAAGCCTTCAATAGCCTAGAAACATCTGAAAAAGCAGTAGTGTGGTAATACTGTTGAACTCACTTGCGTTTGCTTCCTTTCTAACTGGAGGAATGCATTTTCAGCCTTCTGCTGCCATCATTAAATATTCAGCTCGAATGCAGCAACAATTCTTCTTTTTAAATCAAATTCTGGAAAAGGATTTCTTGCCAGGAGAAGTGTTCTTTATGAAATCTCTTGGACATTTTGATCCCAAATTATCCACTTTTTCATGGTAGCATGGCCGAGCGGTCTAAGGCGCTGGATTAAGGCTCCAGTCTCTTTGGAGGCGTGGGTTCGAATCGCACTGCTGCCAGTTTTCAATTTTGAAAGCTCTCAAGTTGCTTTCTGAACATTTTAGTGGTCAGAAGAACTTGCTTTTGATGATGCTCAGAAATGGACTTTTTGGCCTTTTCTGAAACCGAACAAACTCTATAAGAAAAGGCTTTTGATGATATTCCCAAGATGTTATGGCACAGATTAAGCTACCCCGATGCGCTAGCTAAGTAGACATTAGGCGCACTCCACGATCTTGCACTTCAAAGCCTTCAATAGCCTAGAAACATCTGAAAAAGCAGTAGTGTGGTAATACTGTTGAACTCACTTGCGTTTGCTTCCTTTCTAACTGGAGGAATGCATTTTCAGCCTTCTGCTGCCATCATTAAATATTCAGCTCGAATGCAGCAACAATTCTTCTTTTTAAATCAAATTCTGGAAAAGGATTTCTTGCCAGGAGAAATGTTCTTTATGAAATCTCTTGGACATTTTGATCCCAAATTATCCACTTTTTCATGGTAGCATGGCCGAGCGGTCTAAGGCGCTGGATTAAGGCTCCAGTCTCTTTGGAGGCGTGGGTTCGAATCGCACTGCTGCCAGTTTTCAATTTTGAAAGCTCTCAAGTTGCTTTCTGAACATTTTAGTGGTCAGAAGAACTTGCTTTTGATGATGCTCAGAAATGGACTTTTTGGCCTTTTCTGAAACCGAACAAACTCTATAAGAAAAGGCTTTTGATGATATTCCCAAGATGTTATGGCACAGATTAAGCTACCCCGATGCGCTAGCTAAGTAGACATTAGGCGCACTCCACGATCTTGCACTTCAAAGCCTTCAATAGCCTAGAAACATCTGAAAAAGCAGTAGTGCGGTAATACTGTTGAACTCACTTGCGTTTGCTTCCTTTCTAACTGGAGGAATGCATTTTCAGCCTTCTGCTGCCATCATTAAATATTCAGCTCGAATGCAGCAACAATTCTTCTTTTTAAATCACATTCTGGAAAAGGATTTCTTGCCAGGAGAAATGTTATTTATGAAATCTCTTGGACATTTTGATCCCAAATTATCCACTCTTTCATGGTAGCATGGCCGAGCGGTCTAAGGCGCTGGATTAAGGCTCCAGTCTCTTTGGAGGCATGGGTTCGAATACCACTGCTGCCAGTTTTCAATTTTGAAAGCTCTCAAGTTGCTTTCTGAACATTTTAGTGGTCAGAAGAACTTGCTTTTGATGATGCTCAGAAATGGACTTTTTGGCCTTTTCTGAAACCGAACAAACTCTATAAGAAAAGGCTTTTGATGATATTCCCAAGATGTTATGGCACAGATTAAGCTACCCTGATGCGCTAGCTAAGTAGACATTAGGTGCACTCCACGATCTTGCACTTCAAAGCCTTCAATAGCCTAGAAACATCTGAAAAAGCAGTAGTGCGGTAATACTGTTGAACTCACTTGCGTTTGCTTCCTTTCTAACTGGAGGAATGCATTTTCAGCCTTCTGCTGCCATCATTAAATATTCAGCTCGAATGCAGCAACAATTCTTCTTTTTAAATCAAATTCTGGAAAAGGATTTCTTGCCAGGAGAAATGTTCTTTATGAAATCTCTTGGACATTTTGATCCAAAATTATCCACTTTTTCATGGTAGCATGGCCGAGCGGTCTAATGCGCTGGATTAAGGCTCCAGTCTCTTTGGAGGCGTGGGTTCGAATCCCACTGCTGCCAGTTTTCAATTTTGAAAGCTCTCAAGTTGCTTTCTGAACATTTTAGTGGTCAGAAGAACTTGCTTTTGATGATGCTCAGAAATGGCCTTTTTGGCCTTTTCTGAAACCGAACAAACTCTATAAGAAAAGGCTTTTGATGATATTCCCAAGATGTTATGGCACAGATTAAGCTACCCTGATGCGCTAGCTAAGTAGACATTAGGCGCACTCCACGATCTCGCACTTCAAAGCCTTCAATAGCCTAGAAACATCTGAAAAAGCAGTAGTGCGGTAATACTGTTGAACTCACTTGCGTTTGCTTCCTTTCTAACTGGAGGAATGCATTTTCAGCCTTCTGCTGCCATCATTAAATATTCAGCTCGAATGCAGCAACAATTCTTCTTTTTAAATCAAATTCTGGAAAAGGATTTCTTGCCAGGAGAAATGTTCTTTATGAAATCTCTTGGACATTTTGATCCCACATTATCCACTCTTTCATGGTAGCATGGCCGAGCGGTCTAAGGCGCTGGATTAAGGCTCCAGTCTCTTTGGAGGCGTGGGTTCAAATCCCACTGCTGCCAGTTTTCAATTTTGAAAGCTCTCAAGTTGCTTTCTGAACATTTTAGTGGTCAGAAGAACTTGCTTTTGATGATGCTCAGAAATGGACTTTTTGGCCTTTTCTGAAACCGAACAAACTCTATAAGAAAAGGCTTTTGATGATATTCCCAAGATGTTATGGCACAGATTAAGCTACCCTGATGCGCTAGCTAAGTAGACATTAGGCGCACTCCACGATCTTGCACTTCAAAGCCTTCAATAGCCTAGAAACATCTGAAAAAGCAGTAGTGCGGTAATACTGTTGAACTCACTTGCGTTTGCTTCCTTTCTAACTGGAGGAATGCATTTTCAGCCTTCTGCTGCCATCATTAAATATTCAGCTCGAATGCAGCAACAATTCTTCTTTTTAAATCAAATTCTGGAAAAGGATTTCTTGCCAGGAGAAATGTTCTTTATGAAATCTCTTGGACATTTTGATCCAAAATTATCCCCTTTTTCATGGTAGCATGGCCGAGCGGTCTAATGCGCTGGATTAAGGCTCCAGTCTCTTTGGAGGTGTGGGTTCGAATCCCACTGCTGCCAGTTTTCAATTTTGAAAGCTCTCAAGTTGCTTTCTGAACATTTTAGTGGTCAGAAGAACTTGCTTTTGATGATGCTCAGAAACGGACTTTTTGGCCTTTTCTGAAACCGAACAAACTCTATAAGAAAAGGCTTTTGATGATATTCCCAAGATGTTATGGCACAGATTAAGCTACCCCGATGCGCTAGCTAAGTAGACATTAGGCGCACTCCACGATCTTGCACTTCAAAGCCTTCAATAGCCTAGAAACATCTGAAAAAGCAGTAGTGTGGTAATACTGTTGAACTCACTTGCGTTTGCTTCCTTTCTAACTGGAGGAATGCATTTTCAGCCTTCTGCTGCCATCATTAAATATTCAGCTCGAATGCAGCAACAATTCTTCTTTTTAAATCAAATTCTGGAAAAGGATTTCTTGCCAGGAGAAATGTTCTTTATGAAATCTCTTGGACATTTTGATCCCACATTATCCACTTTTTCATGGTAGCATGGCCGAGCGGTCTAAGGCGCTGGATTAAGGCTCCAGTCTCTTTGGAGGCGTGGGTTCAAATCCCACTGCTGCCAGTTTTCAATTTTGAAAGCTCTCAAGTTGCTTTCTGAACATTTTAGTGGTCAGAAGAACTTGCTTTTGATGATGCTCAGAAATGGACTTTTTGGCCTTTTCTGAAACCGAACAAACTCTATAAGAAAAGGCTTTTGATGATATTCCCAAGATGTTATGGCACAGATTAAGCTACCCTGATGCGCTAGCTAAGTAGACATTAGGCGCACTCCACGATCTTGCACTTCAAAGCCTTCAATAGCCTAGAAACATCTGAAAAAGCAGTAGTGCGGTAATACTGTTGAACTCACTTGCGTTTGCTTCCTTTCTAACTGGAGGAATGCATTTTCAGCCTTCTGCTGCCATCATTAAATATTCAGCTCGAATGCAGCAACAATTCTTCTTTTTAAATCAAATTCTGGAAAAGGATTTCTTGCCAGGAGAAATGTTCTTTATGAAATCTCTTGGACATTTTGATCCAAAACTATCCACTTTTTCATGGTAGCATGGCCGAGCGGTCTAAGGCGCTGGATTAAGGCTCCAGTCTCTTTGGAGGCGTGGGTTCGAATCCCACTGCTGCCAGTTTTCAATTTTGAAAGCTCTCAAGTTGCTTTCTGAACATTTTAGTGGTCAGAAGAACTTGCTTTTGAGGATGCTCAGAAATGGACTTTTTGGCCTTTTCTGAAACCGAACAAACTCTATAAGAAAAGGCTTTTGATGATATTCCCAAGATGTTATGGCACAGATTAAGCTACCCCGATGCGCTAGCTAAGTAGACATTAGGCGCACTCCACGATCTTGCACTTCAAAGCCTTCAATAGCCTAGAAACATCTGAAAAAGCAGTAGTGCGGTAATACTGTTGAACTCACTTGCGTTTGCTTCCTTTCTAACTGGAGGAATGCATTTTCAGCCTTCTGCTGCCATCATTAAATATTCAGCTCGAATGCAGCAACAATTCTTCTTTTTAAATCAAATTCTGGAAAAGGATTTCTTGCCAGGAGAAATGTTCTTTATGAAATCTCTTGGACATTTTGATCCCACATTATCCACTTTTTCATGGTAGCATGGCCGAGCGGTCTAAGGCGCTGGATTAAGGCTCCAGTCTCTTTGGAGGCGTGGGTTCAAATCCCACTGCTGCCAGTTTTCAATTTTGAAAGCTCTCAAGTTGCTTTCTGAACATTTTAGTGGTCAGAAGAACTTGCTTTTGATGATGCTCAGAAATGGACTTTTTGGCCTTTTCTGAAACCGAACAAACTCTATAAGAAAAGGCTTTTGATGATATTCCCAAGATGTTATGGCACAGATTAAGCTACCCTGATGCGCTAGCTAAGTAGACATTAGGCGCACTCCACGATCTTGCACTTCAAAGCCTTCAATAGCCTAGAAACATCTGAAAAAGCAGTAGTGCGGTAATACTGTTGAACTCACTTGCGTTTGCTTCCTTTCTAACTGGAGGAATGCATTTTCAGCCTTCTGCTGCCATCATTAAATATTCAGCTCGAATGCAGCAACAATTCTTCTTTTTAAATCAAATTCTGGAAAAGGATTTCTTGCCAGGAGAAATGTTCTTTATGAAATCTCTTGGACATTTTGATCCAAAACTATCCACTTTTTCATGGTAGCATGGCCGAGCGGTCTAAGGCGCTGGATTAAGGCTCCAGTCTCTTTGGAGGCGTGGGTTCGAATCCCACTGCTGCCAGTTTTCAATTTTGAAAGCTCTCAAGTTGCTTTCTGAACATTTTAGTGGTCAGAAGAACTTGCTTTTGAGGATGCTCAGAAATTGACTTTTTGGCCTTTTCTGAAACCGAACAAACTCTATAAGAAAAGGCTTTTGATGATATTCCCAAGATGTTATGGCACAGATTAAGCTACCCCGATGCGCTAGCTAAGTAGACATTAGGCGCACTCCACGATCTTGCACTTCAAAGCCTTCAATAGCCTAGAAACATCTGAAAAAGCAGTAGTGCGGTAATACTGTTGAACTCACTTGCGTTTGCTTCCTTTCTAACTGGAGGAATGCATTTTCAGCCTTCTGCTGCCATCATTAAATATTCAGCTCGAATGCAGCAACAATTCTTCTTTTTAAATCAAATTCTGGAAAAGGATTTCTTGCCAGGAGAAATGTTCTTTATGAAATCTCTTGGACATTTTGATCCCACATTATCCACTTTTTCATGGTAGCATGGCCGAGCGGTCTAAGGCGCTGGATTAAGGCTCCAGTCTCTTTGGAGGCGTGGGTTCAAATCCCACTGCTGCCAGTTTTCAATTTTGAAAGCTCTCAAGTTGCTTTCTGAACATTTTAGTGGTCAGAAGAACTTGCTTTTGATGATGCTCAGAAATGGACTTTTTGGCCTTTTCTGAAACTGAACAAACTCTATAAGAAAAGGCTTTTGATGATATTCCCAAGATGTTATGGCACAGATTAAGCTACCCTGATGCGCTAGCTAAGTAGACATTAGGCGCACTCCACGATCTTGCACTTCAAAGCCTTCAATAGCCTAGAAACATCTGAAAAAGCAGTAGTGCGGTAATACTGTTGAACTCACTTGCGTTTGCTTCCTTTCTAACTGGAGGAATGCATTTTCAGCCTTCTGCTGCCATCATTAAATATTCAGCTCGAATGCAGCAACAATTCTTCTTTTTAAATCAAATTCTGGAAAAGGATTTCTTGCCAGGAGAAATGTTCTTTATGAAATCTCTTGGACATTTTGATCCAAAATTATCCACTTTGTCATGGTAGCATGGCCGAGCGGTCTAAGGCGCTGGATTAAGGCTCCAGTCTCTTTGGAGGCGTGGGTTCGAATCCCACTGCTGCCAGTTTTCAATTTTGAAAGCTCTCAAGTTGCTTTCTGAACATTTTAGTGGTCAGAAGAACTTGCTTTTGAGGATGCTCAGAAATGGACTTTTTGGCCTTTTCTGAAACCGAACAAACTCTATAAGAAAAGGCTTTTGATGATATTCCCAAGATGTTATGGCACAGATTAAGCTACCCCGATGCGCTAGCTAAGTAGACATTAGGCGCACTCCACGATCTTGCACTTCAAAGCCTTCAATAGCCTAGAAACATCTGAAAAAGCAGTAGTGTGGTAATACTGTTGAACTCACTTGCGTTTGCTTCCTTTCTAACTGGAGGAATGCATTTTCAGCCTTCTGCTGCCATCATTAAATATTCAGCTCGAATGCAGCAACAATTCTTCTTTTTAAATCAAATTCTGGAAAAGGATTTCTTGCCAGGAGAAATGTTCTTTATGAAATCTCTTGGACATTTTGATCCCAAATTATCCACTTTTTCATGGTAGCATGGCCGAGCGGTCTAAGGCGCTGGATTAAGGCTCCAGTCTCTTTGGAGGCGTGGGTTCGAATCGCACTGCTGCCAGTTTTCAATTTTGAAAGCTCTCAAGTTGCTTTCTGAACATTTTAGTGGTCAGAAGAACTTGCTTTTGATGATGCTCAGAAATGGACTTTTTGGCCTTTTCTGAAACCGAACAAACTCTATAAGAAAAGGCTTTTGATGATATTCCCAAGATGTTATGGCACAGATTAAGCTACCTCGATGCGCTAGCTAAGTAGACATTAGGCGCACTCCACGATCTTGCACTTCAAAGCCTTCAATAGCCTAGAAACATCTGAAAAAGCAGTAGTGCGGTAATACTGTTGAACTCACTTGCGTTTGCTTCCTTTCTAACTGGAGGAATGCATTTTCAGCCTTCTGCTGCCATCATTAAATATTCAGCTCGAATGCAGCAACAATTCTTCTTTTTAAATCAAATTCTGGAAAAGGATTTCTTGCCAGGAGAAGTGTTCTTTATGAAATCTCTTGGACATTTTGATCCCAAATTATCCACTTTTTCATGGTAGCATGGCCGAGCGGTCTAAGGCGCTGGATTAAGGCTCCAGTCTCTTTGGAGGCGTGGGTTCGAATCGCACTGCTGCCAGTTTTCAATTTTGAAAGCTCTCAAGTTGCTTTCTGAACATTTTAGTGGTCAGAAGAACTTGCTTTTGATGATGCTCAGAAATGGACTTTTTGGCCTTTTCTGAAACCGAACAAACTCTATAAGAAAAGGCTTTTGATGATATTCCCAAGATGTTATGGCACAGATTAAGCTACCCCGATGCGCTAGCTAAGTAGACATTAGGCGCACTCCACGATCTTGCACTTCAAAGCCTTCAATAGCCTAGAAACATCTGAAAAAGCAGTAGTGTGGTAATACTGTTGAACTCACTTGCGTTTGCTTCCTTTCTAACTGGAGGAATGCATTTTCAGCCTTCTGCTGCCATCATTAAATATTCAGCTCGAATGCAGCAACAATTCTTCTTTTTAAATCAAATTCTGGAAAAGGATTTCTTGCCAGGAGAAATGTTCTTTATGAAATCTCTTGGACATTTTGATCCCAAATTATCCACTTTTTCATGGTAGCATGGCCGAGCGGTCTAAGGCGCTGGATTAAGGCTCCAGTCTCTTTGGAGGCGTGGGTTCGAATCGCACTGCTGCCAGTTTTCAATTTTGAAAGCTCTCAAGTTGCTTTCTGAACATTTTAGTGGTCAGAAGAACTTGCTTTTGATGATGCTCAGAAATGGACTTTTTGGCCTTTTCTGAAACCGAACAAACTCTATAAGAAAAGGCTTTTGATGATATTCCCAAGATGTTATGGCACAGATTAAGCTACCCCGATGCGCTAGCTAAGTAGACATTAGGCGCACTCCACGATCTTGCACTTCAAAGCCTTCAATAGCCTAGAAACATCTGAAAAAGCAGTAGTGCGGTAATACTGTTGAACTCACTTGCGTTTGCTTCCTTTCTAACTGGAGGAATGCATTTTCAGCCTTCTGCTGCCATCATTAAATATTCAGCTCGAATGCAGCAACAATTCTTCTTTTTAAATCACATTCTGGAAAAGGATTTCTTGCCAGGAGAAATGTTATTTATGAAATCTCTTGGACATTTTGATCCCAAATTATCCACTCTTTCATGGTAGCATGGCCGAGCGGTCTAAGGCGCTGGATTAAGGCTCCAGTCTCTTTGGAGGCATGGGTTCGAATACCACTGCTGCCAGTTTTCAATTTTGAAAGCTCTCAAGTTGCTTTCTGAACATTTTAGTGGTCAGAAGAACTTGCTTTTGATGATGCTCAGAAATGGACTTTTTGGCCTTTTCTGAAACCGAACAAACTCTATAAGAAAAGGCTTTTGATGATATTCCCAAGATGTTATGGCACAGATTAAGCTACCCTGATGCGCTAGCTAAGTAGACATTAGGCGCACTCCACGATCTTGCACTTCAAAGCCTTCAATAGCCTAGAAACATCTGAAAAAGCAGTAGTGCGGTAATACTGTTGAACTCACTTGCGTTTGCTTCCTTTCTAACTGGAGGAATGCATTTTCAGCCTTCTGCTGCCATCATTAAATATTCAGCTCGAATGCAGCAACAATTCTTCTTTTTAAATCAAATTCTGGAAAAGGATTTCTTGCCAGGAGAAATGTTCTTTATGAAATCTCTTGGACATTTTGATCCAAAATTATCCACTTTTTCATGGTAGCATGGCCGAGCGGTCTAATGCGCTGGATTAAGGCTCCAGTCTCTTTGGAGGCGTGGGTTCGAATCCCACTGCTGCCAGTTTTCAATTTTGAAAGCTCTCAAGTTGCTTTCTGAACATTTTAGTGGTCAGAAGAACTTGCTTTTGATGATGCTCAGAAATGGCCTTTTTGGCCTTTTCTGAAACCGAACAAACTCTATAAGAAAAGGCTTTTGATGATATTCCCAAGATGTTATGGCACAGATTAAGCTACCCTGATGCGCTAGCTAAGTAGACATTAGGCGCACTCCACGATCTCGCACTTCAAAGCCTTCAATAGCCTAGAAACATCTGAAAAAGCAGTAGTGCGGTAATACTGTTGAACTCACTTGCGTTTGCTTCCTTTCTAACTGGAGGAATGCATTTTCAGCCTTCTGCTGCCATCATTAAATATTCAGCTCGAATGCAGCAACAATTCTTCTTTTTAAATCAAATTCTGGAAAAGGATTTCTTGCCAGGAGAAATGTTCTTTATGAAATCTCTTGGACATTTTGATCCCACATTATCCACTCTTTCATGGTAGCATGGCCGAGCGGTCTAAGGCGCTGGATTAAGGCTCCAGTCTCTTTGGAGGCGTGGGTTCAAATCCCACTGCTGCCAGTTTTCAATTTTGAAAGCTCTCAAGTTGCTTTCTGAACATTTTAGTGGTCAGAAGAACTTGCTTTTGATGATGCTCAGAAATGGACTTTTTGGCCTTTTCTGAAACCGAACAAACTCTATAAGAAAAGGCTTTTGATGATATTCCCAAGATGTTATGGCACAGATTAAGCTACCCTGATGCGCTAGCTAAGTAGACATTAGGCGCACTCCACGATCTTGCACTTCAAAGCCTTCAATAGCCTAGAAACATCTGAAAAAGCAGTAGTGCGGTAATACTGTTGAACTCACTTGCGTTTGCTTCCTTTCTAACTGGAGGAATGCATTTTCAGCCTTCTGCTGCCATCATTAAATATTCAGCTCGAATGCAGCAACAATTCTTCTTTTTAAATCAAATTCTGGAAAAGGATTTCTTGCCAGGAGAAATGTTCTTTATGAAATCTCTTGGACATTTTGATCCAAAATTATCCCCTTTTTCATGGTAGCATGGCCGAACGGTCTAATGCGCTGGATTAAGGCTCCAGTCTCTTTGGAGGTGTGGGTTCGAATCCCACTGCTGCCAGTTTTCAATTTTGAAAGCTCTCAAGTTGCTTTCTGAACATTTTAGTGGTCAGAAGAACTTACTTTTGATGATGCTCAGAAACGGACTTTTTGGCCTTTTCTGAAACCGAACAAACTCTATAAGAAAAGGCTTTTGATGATATTCCCAAGATGTTATGGCACAGATTAAGCTACCCCGATGCGCTAGCTAAGTAGACATTAGGCGCACTCCACGATCTTGCACTTCAAAGCCTTCAATAGCCTAGAAACATCTGAAAAAGCAGTAGTGTGGTAATACTGTTGAACTCACTTGCGTTTGCTTCCTTTCTAACTGGAGGAATGCATTTTCAGCCTTCTGCTGCCATCATTAAATATTCAGCTCGAATGCAGCAACAATTCTTCTTTTTAAATCAAATTCTGGAAAAGGATTTCTTGCCAGGAGAAATGTTCTTTATGAAATCTCTTGGACATTTTGATCCCACATTATCCACTTTTTCATGGTAGCATGGCCGAGCGGTCTAAGGCGCTGGATTAAGGCTCCAGTCTCTTTGGAGGCGTGGGTTCAAATCCCACTGCTGCCAGTTTTCAATTTTGAAAGCTCTCAAGTTGCTTTCTGAACATTTTAGTGGTCAGAAGAACTTGCTTTTGATGATGCTCAGAAATGGACTTTTTGGCCTTTTCTGAAACCGAACAAACTCTATAAGAAAAGGCTTTTGATGATATTCCCAAGATGTTATGGCACAGATTAAGCTACCCTGATGCGCTAGCTAAGTAGACATTAGGCGCACTCCACGATCTTGCACTTCAAAGCCTTCAATAGCCTAGAAACATCTGAAAAAGCAGTAGTGCGGTAATACTGTTGAACTCACTTGCGTTTGCTTCCTTTCTAACTGGAGGAATGCATTTTCAGCCTTCTGCTGCCATCATTAAATATTCAGCTCGAATGCAGCAACAATTCTTCTTTTTAAATCAAATTCTGGAAAAGGATTTCTTGCCAGGAGAAATGTTCTTTATGAAATCTCTTGGACATTTTGATCCAAAACTATCCACTTTTTCATGGTAGCATGGCCGAGCGGTCTAAGGCGCTGGATTAAGGCTCCAGTCTCTTTGGAGGCGTGGGTTCGAATCCCACTGCTGCCAGTTTTCAATTTTGAAAGCTCTCAAGTTGCTTTCTGAACATTTTAGTGGTCAGAAGAACTTGCTTTTGAGGATGCTCAGAAATGGACTTTTTGGCCTTTTCTGAAACCGAACAAACTCTATAAGAAAAGGCTTTTGATGATATTCCCAAGATGTTATGGCACAGATTAAGCTACCCCGATGCGCTAGCTAAGTAGACATTAGGCGCACTCCACGATCTTGCACTTCAAAGCCTTCAATAGCCTAGAAACATCTGAAAAAGCAGTAGTGCGGTAATACTGTTGAACTCACTTGCGTTTGCTTCCTTTCTAACTGGAGGAATGCATTTTCAGCCTTCTGCTGCCATCATTAAATATTCAGCTCGAATGCAGCAACAATTCTTCTTTTTAAATCAAATTCTGGAAAAGGATTTCTTGCCAGGAGAAATGTTCTTTATGAAATCTCTTGGACATTTTGATCCCACATTATCCACTTTTTCATGGTAGCATGGCCGAGCGGTCTAAGGCGCTGGATTAAGGCTCCAGTCTCTTTGGAGGCGTGGGTTCAAATCCCACTGCTGCCAGTTTTCAATTTTGAAAGCTCTCAAGTTGCTTTCTGAACATTTTAGTGGTCAGAAGAACTTGCTTTTGATGATGCTCAGAAATGGACTTTTTGGCCTTTTCTGAAACCGAACAAACTCTATAAGAAAAGGCTTTTGATGATATTCCCAAGATGTTATGGCACAGATTAAGCTACCCTGATGCGCTAGCTAAGTAGACATTAGGCGCACTCCACGATCTTGCACTTCAAAGCCTTCAATAGCCTAGAAACATCTGAAAAAGCAGTAGTGCGGTAATACTGTTGAACTCACTTGCGTTTGCTTCCTTTCTAACTGGAGGAATGCATTTTCAGCCTTCTGCTGCCATCATTAAATATTCAGCTCGAATGCAGCAACAATTCTTCTTTTTAAATCAAATTCTGGAAAAGGATTTCTTGCCAGGAGAAATGTTCTTTATGAAATCTCTTGGACATTTTGATCCAAAACTATCCACTTTTTCATGGTAGCATGGCCGAGCGGTCTAAGGCGCTGGATTAAGGCTCCAGTCTCTTTGGAGGCGTGGGTTCGAATCCCACTGCTGCCAGTTTTCAATTTTGAAAGCTCTCAAGTTGCTTTCTGAACATTTTAGTGGTCAGAAGAACTTGCTTTTGAGGATGCTCAGAAATTGACTTTTTGGCCTTTTCTGAAACCGAACAAACTCTATAAGAAAAGGCTTTTGATGATATTCCCAAGATGTTATGGCACAGATTAAGCTACCCCGATGCGCTAGCTAAGTAGACATTAGGCGCACTCCACGATCTTGCACTTCAAAGCCTTCAATAGCCTAGAAACATCTGAAAAAGCAGTAGTGCGGTAATACTGTTGAACTCACTTGCGTTTGCTTCCTTTCTAACTGGAGGAATGCATTTTCAGCCTTCTGCTGCCATCATTAAATATTCAGCTCGAATGCAGCAACAATTCTTCTTTTTAAATCAAATTCTGGAAAAGGATTTCTTGCCAGGAGAAATGTTCTTTATGAAATCTCTTGGACATTTTGATCCCACATTATCCACTTTTTCATGGTAGCATGGCCGAGCGGTCTAAGGCGCTGGATTAAGGCTCCAGTCTCTTTGGAGGCGTGGGTTCAAATCCCACTGCTGCCAGTTTTCAATTTTGAAAGCTCTCAAGTTGCTTTCTGAACATTTTAGTGGTCAGAAGAACTTGCTTTTGATGATGCTCAGAAATGGACTTTTTGGCCTTTTCTGAAACTGAACAAACTCTATAAGAAAAGGCTTTTGATGATATTCCCAAGATGTTATGGCACAGATTAAGCTACCCTGATGCGCTAGCTAAGTAGACATTAGGCGCACTCCACGATCTTGCACTTCAAAGCCTTCAATAGCCTAGAAACATCTGAAAAAGCAGTAGTGCGGTAATACTGTTGAACTCACTTGCGTTTGCTTCCTTTCTAACTGGAGGAATGCATTTTCAGCCTTCTGCTGCCATCATTAAATATTCAGCTCGAATGCAGCAACAATTCTTCTTTTTAAATCAAATTCTGGAAAAGGATTTCTTGCCAGGAGAAATGTTCTTTATGAAATCTCTTGGACATTTTGATCCAAAATTATCCACTTTGTCATGGTAGCATGGCCGAGCGGTCTAAGGCGCTGGATTAAGGCTCCAGTCTCTTTGGAGGCGTGGGTTCGAATCCCACTGCTGCCAGTTTTCAATTTTGAAAGCTCTCAAGTTGCTTTCTGAACATTTTAGTGGTCAGAAGAACTTGCTTTTGAGGATGCTCAGAAATGGACTTTTTGGCCTTTTCTGAAACCGAACAAACTCTATAAGAAAAGGCTTTTGATGATATTCCCAAGATGTTATGGCACAGATTAAGCTACCCCGATGCGCTAGCTAAGTAGACATTAGGCGCACTCCACGATCTTGCACTTCAAAGCCTTCAATAGCCTAGAAACATCTGAAAAAGCAGTAGTGTGGTAATACTGTTGAACTCACTTGCGTTTGCTTCCTTTCTAACTGGAGGAATGCATTTTCAGCCTTCTGCTGCCATCATTAAATATTCAGCTCGAATGCAGCAACAATTCTTCTTTTTAAATCAAATTCTGGAAAAGGATTTCTTGCCAGGAGAAATGTTCTTTATGAAATCTCTTGGACATTTTGATCCAAAATTATCCACTTTTTCATGGTAGCATGGCCGAGCGGTCTAATGCGCTGGATTAAGGCTCCAGTCTCTTTGGAGGCGTGGGTTCGAATCCCACTGCTGCCAGTTTTCAATTTTGAAAGCTCTCAAGTTGCTTTCTGAACATTTTAGTGGTCAGAAGAACTTGCTTTTGATGATGCTCAGAAATGGCCTTTTTGGCCTTTTCTGAAACCGAACAAACTCTATAAGAAAAGGCTTTTGATGATATTCCCAAGATGTTATGGCACAGATTAAGCTACCCTGATGCGCTAGCTAAGTAGACATTAGGCGCACTCCACGATCTCGCACTTCAAAGCCTTCAATAGCCTAGAAACATCTGAAAAAGCAGTAGTGCGGTAATACTGTTGAACTCACTTGCGTTTGCTTCCTTTCTAACTGGAGGAATGCATTTTCAGCCTTCTGCTGCCATCATTAAATATTCAGCTCGAATGCAGCAACAATTCTTCTTTTTAAATCAAATTCTGGAAAAGGATTTCTTGCCAGGAGAAATGTTCTTTATGAAATCTCTTGGACATTTTGATCCCACATTATCCACTCTTTCATGGTAGCATGGCCGAGCGGTCTAAGGCGCTGGATTAAGGCTCCAGTCTCTTTGGAGGCGTGGGTTCAAATCCCACTGCTGCCAGTTTTCAATTTTGAAAGCTCTCAAGTTGCTTTCTGAACATTTTAGTGGTCAGAAGAACTTGCTTTTGATGATGCTCAGAAATGGACTTTTTGGCCTTTTCTGAAACCGAACAAACTCTATAAGAAAAGGCTTTTGATGATATTCCCAAGATGTTATGGCACAGATTAAGCTACCCTGATGCGCTAGCTAAGTAGACATTAGGCGCACTCCACGATCTTGCACTTCAAAGCCTTCAATAGCCTAGAAACATCTGAAAAAGCAGTAGTGCGGTAATACTGTTGAACTCACTTGCGTTTGCTTCCTTTCTAACTGGAGGAATGCATTTTCAGCCTTCTGCTGCCATCATTAAATATTCAGCTCGAATGCAGCAACAATTCTTCTTTTTAAATCAAATTCTGGAAAAGGATTTCTTGCCAGGAGAAATGTTCTTTATGAAATCTCTTGGACATTTTGATCCAAAATTATCCCCTTTTTCATGGTAGCATGGCCGAACGGTCTAATGCGCTGGATTAAGGCTCCAGTCTCTTTGGAGGTGTGGGTTCGAATCCCACTGCTGCCAGTTTTCAATTTTGAAAGCTCTCAAGTTGCTTTCTGAACATTTTAGTGGTCAGAAGAACTTACTTTTGATGATGCTCAGAAACGGACTTTTTGGCCTTTTCTGAAACCGAACAAACTCTATAAGAAAAGGCTTTTGATGATATTCCCAAGATGTTATGGCACAGATTAAGCTACCCCGATGCGCTAGCTAAGTAGACATTAGGCGCACTCCACGATCTTGCACTTCAAAGCCTTCAATAGCCTAGAAACATCTGAAAAAGCAGTAGTGTGGTAATACTGTTGAACTCACTTGCGTTTGCTTCCTTTCTAACTGGAGGAATGCATTTTCAGCCTTCTGCTGCCATCATTAAATATTCAGCTCGAATGCAGCAACAATTCTTCTTTTTAAATCAAATTCTGGAAAAGGATTTCTTGCCAGGAGAAATGTTCTTTATGAAATCTCTTGGACATTTTGATCCCACATTATCCACTTTTTCATGGTAGCATGGCCGAGCGGTCTAAGGCGCTGGATTAAGGCTCCAGTCTCTTTGGAGGCGTGGGTTCAAATCCCACTGCTGCCAGTTTTCAATTTTGAAAGCTCTCAAGTTGCTTTCTGAACATTTTAGTGGTCAGAAGAACTTGCTTTTGATGATGCTCAGAAATGGACTTTTTGGCCTTTTCTGAAACCGAACAAACTCTATAAGAAAAGGCTTTTGATGATATTCCCAAGATGTTATGGCACAGATTAAGCTACCCTGATGCGCTAGCTAAGTAGACATTAGGCGCACTCCACGATCTTGCACTTCAAAGCCTTCAATAGCCTAGAAACATCTGAAAAAGCAGTAGTGCGGTAATACTGTTGAACTCACTTGCGTTTGCTTCCTTTCTAACTGGAGGAATGCATTTTCAGCCTTCTGCTGCCATCATTAAATATTCAGCTCGAATGCAGCAACAATTCTTCTTTTTAAATCAAATTCTGGAAAAGGATTTCTTGCCAGGAGAAATGTTCTTTATGAAATCTCTTGGACATTTTGATCCAAAACTATCCACTTTTTCATGGTAGCATGGCCGAGCGGTCTAAGGCGCTGGATTAAGGCTCCAGTCTCTTTGGAGGCGTGGGTTCGAATCCCACTGCTGCCAGTTTTCAATTTTGAAAGCTCTCAAGTTGCTTTCTGAACATTTTAGTGGTCAGAAGAACTTGCTTTTGAGGATGCTCAGAAATGGACTTTTTGGCCTTTTCTGAAACCGAACAAACTCTATAAGAAAAGGCTTTTGATGATATTCCCAAGATGTTATGGCACAGATTAAGCTACCCCGATGCGCTAGCTAAGTAGACATTAGGCGCACTCCACGATCTTGCACTTCAAAGCCTTCAATAGCCTAGAAACATCTGAAAAAGCAGTAGTGCGGTAATACTGTTGAACTCACTTGCGTTTGCTTCCTTTCTAACTGGAGGAATGCATTTTCAGCCTTCTGCTGCCATCATTAAATATTCAGCTCGAATGCAGCAACAATTCTTCTTTTTAAATCAAATTCTGGAAAAGGATTTCTTGCCAGGAGAAATGTTCTTTATGAAATCTCTTGGACATTTTGATCCCACATTATCCACTTTTTCATGGTAGCATGGCCGAGCGGTCTAAGGCGCTGGATTAAGGCTCCAGTCTCTTTGGAGGCGTGGGTTCAAATCCCACTGCTGCCAGTTTTCAATTTTGAAAGCTCTCAAGTTGCTTTCTGAACATTTTAGTGGTCAGAAGAACTTGCTTTTGATGATGCTCAGAAATGGACTTTTTGGCCTTTTCTGAAACCGAACAAACTCTATAAGAAAAGGCTTTTGATGATATTCCCAAGATGTTATGGCACAGATTAAGCTACCCTGATGCGCTAGCTAAGTAGACATTAGGCGCACTCCACGATCTTGCACTTCAAAGCCTTCAATAGCCTAGAAACATCTGAAAAAGCAGTAGTGCGGTAATACTGTTGAACTCACTTGCGTTTGCTTCCTTTCTAACTGGAGGAATGCATTTTCAGCCTTCTGCTGCCATCATTAAATATTCAGCTCGAATGCAGCAACAATTCTTCTTTTTAAATCAAATTCTGGAAAAGGATTTCTTGCCAGGAGAAATGTTCTTTATGAAATCTCTTGGACATTTTGATCCAAAACTATCCACTTTTTCATGGTAGCATGGCCGAGCGGTCTAAGGCGCTGGATTAAGGCTCCAGTCTCTTTGGAGGCGTGGGTTCGAATCCCACTGCTGCCAGTTTTCAATTTTGAAAGCTCTCAAGTTGCTTTCTGAACATTTTAGTGGTCAGAAGAACTTGCTTTTGAGGATGCTCAGAAATTGACTTTTTGGCCTTTTCTGAAACCGAACAAACTCTATAAGAAAAGGCTTTTGATGATATTCCCAAGATGTTATGGCACAGATTAAGCTACCCCGATGCGCTAGCTAAGTAGACATTAGGCGCACTCCACGATCTTGCACTTCAAAGCCTTCAATAGCCTAGAAACATCTGAAAAAGCAGTAGTGCGGTAATACTGTTGAACTCACTTGCGTTTGCTTCCTTTCTAACTGGAGGAATGCATTTTCAGCCTTCTGCTGCCATCATTAAATATTCAGCTCGAATGCAGCAACAATTCTTCTTTTTAAATCAAATTCTGGAAAAGGATTTCTTGCCAGGAGAAATGTTCTTTATGAAATCTCTTGGACATTTTGATCCCACATTATCCACTTTTTCATGGTAGCATGGCCGAGCGGTCTAAGGCGCTGGATTAAGGCTCCAGTCTCTTTGGAGGCGTGGGTTCAAATCCCACTGCTGCCAGTTTTCAATTTTGAAAGCTCTCAAGTTGCTTTCTGAACATTTTAGTGGTCAGAAGAACTTGCTTTTGATGATGCTCAGAAATGGACTTTTTGGCCTTTTCTGAAACTGAACAAACTCTATAAGAAAAGGCTTTTGATGATATTCCCAAGATGTTATGGCACAGATTAAGCTACCCTGATGCGCTAGCTAAGTAGACATTAGGCGCACTCCACGATCTTGCACTTCAAAGCCTTCAATAGCCTAGAAACATCTGAAAAAGCAGTAGTGCGGTAATACTGTTGAACTCACTTGCGTTTGCTTCCTTTCTAACTGGAGGAATGCATTTTCAGCCTTCTGCTGCCATCATTAAATATTCAGCTCGAATGCAGCAACAATTCTTCTTTTTAAATCAAATTCTGGAAAAGGATTTCTTGCCAGGAGAAATGTTCTTTATGAAATCTCTTGGACATTTTGATCCAAAATTATCCACTTTGTCATGGTAGCATGGCCGAGCGGTCTAAGGCGCTGGATTAAGGCTCCAGTCTCTTTGGAGGCGTGGGTTCGAATCCCACTGCTGCCAGTTTTCAATTTTGAAAGCTCTCAAGTTGCTTTCTGAACATTTTAGTGGTCAGAAGAACTTGCTTTTGAGGATGCTCAGAAATGGACTTTTTGGCCTTTTCTGAAACCGAACAAACTCTATAAGAAAAGGCTTTTGATGATATTCCCAAGATGTTATGGCACAGATTAAGCTACCCCGATGCGCTAGCTAAGTAGACATTAGGCGCACTCCACGATCTTGCACTTCAAAGCCTTCAATAGCCTAGAAACATCTGAAAAAGCAGTAGTGCGGTAATACTGTTGAACTCACTTGCGTTTGCTTCCTTTCTAACTGGAGGAATGCATTTTCAGCCTTCTGCTGCCATCATTAAATATTCAGCTCGAATGCAGCAACAATTCTTCTTTTTAAATCAAATTCTGGAAAAGGATTTCTTGCCAGGAGAAATGTTCTTTATGAAATCTCTTGGACATTTTGATCCCAAATTATCCACTTTTTCATGGTAGCATGGCCGAGCGGTCTAAGGCGCTGGATTAAGGCTCCAGTCTCTTTGGAGGCGTGGGTTCGAATCGCACTGCTGCCAGTTTTCAATTTTGAAAGCTCTCAAGTTGCTTTCTGAACATTTTAGTGGTCAGAAGAACTTGCTTTTGATGATGCTCAGAAATGGACTTTTTGGCCTTTTCTGAAACCGAACAAACTCTATAAGAAAAGGCTTTTGATGATATTCCCAAGATGTTATGGCACAGATTAAGCTACCTCGATGCGCTAGCTAAGTAGACATTAGGCGCACTCCACGATCTTGCACTTCAAAGCCTTCAATAGCCTAGAAACATCTGAAAAAGCAGTAGTGCGGTAATACTGTTGAACTCACTTGCGTTTGCTTCCTTTCTAACTGGAGGAATGCATTTTCAGCCTTCTGCTGCCATCATTAAATATTCAGCTCGAATGCAGCAACAATTCTTCTTTTTAAATCACATTCTGGAAAAGGATTTCTTGCCAGGAGAAATGTTATTTATGAAATCTCTTGGACATTTTGATCCCAAATTATCCACTCTTTCATGGTAGCATGGCCGAGCGGTCTAAGGCGCTGGATTAAGGCTCCAGTCTCTTTGGAGGCATGGGTTCGAATACCACTGCTGCCAGTTTTCAATTTTGAAAGCTCTCAAGTTGCTTTCTGAACATTTTAGTGGTCAGAAGAACTTGCTTTTGAGGATGCTCAGAAATGGACTTTTTGGCCTTTTCTGAAACCGAACAAACTCTATAAGAAAAGGCTTTTGATGATATTCCCAAGATGTTATGGCACAGATTAAGCTACCCCGATGCGCTAGCTAAGTAGACATTAGGCGCACTCCACGATCTTGCACTTCAAAGCCTTCAATAGCCTAGAAACATCTGAAAAAGCAGTAGTGTGGTAATACTGTTGAACTCACTTGCGTTTGCTTCCTTTCTAACTGGAGGAATGCATTTTCAGCCTTCTGCTGCCATCATTAAATATTCAGCTCGAATGCAGCAACAATTCTTCTTTTTAAATCAAATTCTGGAAAAGGATTTCTTGCCAGGAGAAATGTTCTTTATGAAATCTCTTGGACATTTTGATCCCAAATTATCCACTTTTTCATGGTAGCATGGCCGAGCGGTCTAAGGCGCTGGATTAAGGCTCCAGTCTCTTTGGAGGCATGGGTTCGAATACCACTGCTGCCAGTTTTCAATTTTGAAAGCTCTCAAGTTGCTTTCTGAACATTTTAGTGGTCAGAAGAACTTGCTTTTGAGGATGCTCAGAAATGGACTTTTTGGCCTTTTCTGAAACCGAACAAACTCTATAAGAAAAGGCTTTTGATGATATTCCCAAGATGTTATGGCACAGATTAAGCTACCCCGATGCGCTAGCTAAGTAGACATTAGGCGCACTCCACGATCTTGCACTTCAAAGCCTTCAATAGCCTAGAAACATCTGAAAAAGCAGTAGTGTGGTAATACTGTTGAACTCACTTGCGTTTGCTTCCTTTCTAACTGGAGGAATGCATTTTCAGCCTTCTGCTGCCATCATTAAATATTCAGCTCGAATGCAGCAACAATTCTTCTTTTTAAATCAAATTCTGGAAAAGGATTTCTTGCCAGGAGAAATGTTCTTTATGAAATCTCTTGGACATTTTGATCCCAAATTATCCACTTTTTCATGGTAGCATGGCCGAGCGGTCTAAGGCGCTGGATTAAGGCTCCAGTCTCTTTGGAGGCGTGGGTTCGAATCGCACTGCTGCCAGTTTTTAATTTTGAAAGCTCTCAAGTTGCTTTCTGAACATTTTAGTGGTCAGAAGAACTTGCTTTTGATGATGCTCAGAAATGGACTTTTTGGCCTTTTCTGAAACCGAACAAACTCTATAAGAAAAGGCTTTTGATGATATTCCCAAGATGTTATGGCACAGATTAAGCTACCTCGATGCGCTAGCTAAGTAGACATTAGGCGCACTCCACGATCTTGCACTTCAAAGCCTTCAATAGCCTAGAAACATCTGAAAAAGCAGTAGTGCGGTAATACTGTTGAACTCACTTGCGTTTGCTTCCTTTCTAACTGGAGGAATGCATTTTCAGCCTTCTGCTGCCATCATTAAATATTCAGCTCGAATGCAGCAACAATTCTTCTTTTTAAATCACATTCTGGAAAAGGATTTCTTGCCAGGAGAAATGTTATTTATGAAATCTCTTGGACATTTTGATCCCAAATTATCCACTCTTCCATGGTAGCATGGCCGAGCGGTCTAAGGCGCTGGATTAAGGCTCCAGTCTCTTTGGAGGCATGGGTTCGAATACCACTGCTGCCAGTTTTCAATTTTGAAAGCTCTCAAGTTGCTTTCTGAACATTTTAGTGGTCAGAAGAACTTGCTTTTGATGATGCTCAGAAATGGACTTTTTGGCCTTTTCTGAAACCGAACAAACTCTATAAGAAAAGGCTTTTGATGATATTCCCAAGATGTTATGGCACAGATTAAGCTACCCTGATGCGCTAGCTAAGTAGACATTAGGCGCACTCCACGATCTTGCACTTCAAAGCCTTCAATAGCCTAGAAACATCTGAAAAAGCAGTAGTGCGGTAATACTGTTGAACTCACTTGCGTTTGCTTCCTTTCTAACTGGAGGAATGCATTTTCAGCCTTCTGCTGCCAGCATTAAATATTCAGCTCGAATGCAGCAACAATTCTTCTTTTTAAATCAAATTCTGGAAAAGGATTTCTTGCCAGGAGAAATGTTCTTTATGAAATCTCTTGGACATTTTGATCCAAAATTATCCACTTTTTCATGGTAGCATGGCCGAGCGGTCTAATGCGCTGGATTAAGGCTCCAGTCTCTTTGGAGGCGTGGGTTCGAATCCCACTGCTGCCAGTTTTCAATTTTGAAAGCTCTCAAGTTGCTTTCTGAACATTTTAGTGGTCAGAAGAACTTGCTTTTGATGATGCTCAGAAATGGACTTTTTGGCCTTTTCTGAAACCGAACAAACTCTATAAGAAAAGGCTTTTGATGATATTCCCAAGATGTTATGGCACAGATTAAGCTACCCTGATGCGCTAGCTAAGTAGACATTAGGCGCACTCCACGATCTCGCACTTCAAAGCCTTCAATAGCCTAGAAACATCTGAAAAAGCAGTAGTGCGGTAATACTGTTGAACTCACTTGCGTTTGCTTCCTTTCTAACTGGAGGAATGCATTTTCAGCCTTCTGCTGCCATCATTAAATATTCAGCTCGAATGCAGCAACAATTCTTCTTTTTAAATCAAATTCTGGAAAAGGATTTCTTGCCAGGAGAAATGTTCTTTATGAAATCTCTTGGACATTTTGATCCCAAATTATCCACTTTTTCATGGTAGCATGGCCGAGCGGTCTAAGGCGCAGGATTAAGGCTCCAGTCTCTTTGGAGGCGTGGGTTCGAATCCCACTGCTGCCAGTTTTCAATTTTGAAAGCTCTCAAGTTGCTTTCTGAACATTTTAGTGGTCAGAAGAACTTGCTTTTGATGATGCTCAGAAATGGACTTTTTGGCCTTTTCTGAAACCGAACAAACTCTATAAGAAAAGGCTTTTGATGATATTCCCAAGATGTTATGGCACAGATTAAGCTACCCCGATGCGCTAGCTAAGTAGACATTAGGCGCACTCCACGATCTTGCACTTCAAAGCCTTCAATAGCCTAGAAACATCTGAAAAAGCAGTAGTGCGGTAATACTGTTGAACTCACTTGCGTTTGCTTCCTTTCTAACTGGAGGAATGCATTTTCAGCCTTCTGCTGCCATCATTAAATATTCAGCTCGAATGCAGCAACAATTCTTCTTTTTAAATCAAATTCTGGAAAAGGATTTCTTGCCAGGAGAAATGTTCTTTATGAAATCTCTTGGACATTTTGATCCCACATTATCCACTCTTTCATGGTAGCATGGCCGAGCGGTCTAAGGCGCTGGATTAAGGCTCCAGTCTCTTTGGAGGTGTGGGTTCAAATCCCACTGCTGCCAGTTTTCAATTTTGAAAGCTCTCAAGTTGCTTTCTGAACATTTTAGTGGTCAGAAGAACTTGCTTTTGATGATGCTCAGAAATGGACTTTTTGGCCTTTTCTGAAACCGAACAAACTCTATAAGAAAAGGCTTTTGATGATATTCCCAAGATGTTATGGCACAGATTAAGCTACCCTGATGCGCTAGCTAAGTAGACATTAGGCGCACTCCACGATCTTGCACTTCAAAGCCTTCAATAGCCTAGAAACATCTGAAAAAGCAGTAGTGCGGTAATACTGTTGAACTCACTTGCGTTTGCTTCCTTTCTAACTGGAGGAATGCATTTTCAGCCTTCTGCTGCCATCATTAAATATTCAGCTCGAATGCAGCAACAATTCTTCTTTTTAAATCAAATTCTGGAAAAGGATTTCTTGCCAGGAGAAATGTTCTTTATGAAATCTCTTGGACATTTTGATCCAAAATTATCCACTTTTTCATGGTAGCATGGCCGAGCGGTCTAAGGCGCTGGATTAAGGCTCCAGTCTCTTTGGAGGCGTGGGTTCGAATCCCACTGCTGCCAGTTTTCAATTTTGAAAGCTCTCAAGTTGCTTTCTGAACATTTTAGTGGTCAGAAGAACTTGCTTTTGAGGATGCTCAGAAATGGACTTTTTGGCCTTTTCTGAAACCGAACAAACTCTATAAGAAAAGGCTTTTGATGATATTCCCAAGATGTTATGGCACAGATTAAGCTACCCCGATGCGCTAGCTAAGTAGACATTAGGCGCACTCCACGATCTTGCACTTCAAAGCCTTCAATAGCCTAGAAACATCTGAAAAAGCAGTAGTGTGGTAATACTGTTGAACTCACTTGCGTTTGCTTCCTTTCTAACTGGAGGAATGCATTTTCAGCCTTCTGCTGCCATCATTAAATATTCAGCTCGAATGCAGCAACAATTCTTCTTTTTAAATCAAATTCTGGAAAAGGATTTCTTGCCAGGAGAAATGTTCTTTATGAAATCTCTTGGACATTTTGATCCCAAATTATCCACTTTTTCATGGTAGCATGGCCGAGCGGTCTAAGGCGCTGGATTAAGGCTCCAGTCTCTTTGGAGGCGTGGGTTCGAATCGCACTGCTGCCAGTTTTCAATTTTGAAAGCTCTCAAGTTGCTTTCTGAACATTTTAGTGGTCAGAAGAACTTGCTTTTGATGATGCTCAGAAATGGACTTTTTGGCCTTTTCTGAAACCGAACAAACTCTATAAGAAAAGGCTTTTGATGATATTCCCAAGATGTTATGGCACAGATTAAGCTACCCTGATGCGCTAGCTAAGTAGACATTAGGCGCACTCCACGATCTTGCACTTCAAAGCCTTCAATAGCCTAGAAACATCTGAAAAAGCAGTAGTGCGGTAATACTGTTGAACTCACTTGCGTTTGCTTCCTTTCTAACTGGAGGAATGCATTTTCAGCCTTCTGCTGCCATCATTAAATATTCAGCTCGAATGCAGCAACAATTCTTCTTTTTAAATCAAATTCTGGAAAAGGATTTCTTGCCAGGAGAAATGTTCTTTATGAAATCTCTTGGACATTTTGATCCAAAATTATCCACTTTTTCATGGTAGCATGGCCGAGCGGTCTAAGGCGCTGGATTAAGGCTCCAGTCTCTTTGGAGGCGTGGGTTCGAATCCCACTGCTGCCAGTTTTCAATTTTGAAAGCTCTCAAGTTGCTTTCTGAACATTTTAGTGGTCAGAAGAACTTGCTTTTGATGATGCTCAGAAATGGACTTTTTGGCCTTTTCTGAAACCGAACAAACTCTATAAGAAAAGGCTTTTGATGATATTCCCAAGATGTTATGGCACAGATTAAGCTACCCCGATGCGCTAGCTAAGTAGACATTAGGCGCACTCCACGATCTTGCACTTCAAAGCCTTCAATAGCCTAGAAACATCTGAAAAAGCAGTAGTGCGGTAATACTGTTGAACTCACTTGCGTTTGCTTCCTTTCTAACTGGAGGAATGCATTTTCAGCCTTCTGCTGCCATCATTAAATATTCAGCTCGAATGCAGCAACAATTCTTCTTTTTAAATCAAATTCTGGAAAAGGATTTCTTGCCAGGAGAAATGTTCTTTATGAAATCTCTTGGACATTTTGATCCCACATTATCCACTCTTTCATGGTAGCATGGCCGAGCGGTCTAAGGCGCTGGATTAAGGCTCCAGTCTCTTTGGAGGCGTGGGTTCAAATCCCACTGCTGCCAGTTTTCAATTTTGAAAGCTCTCAAGTTGCTTTCTGAACATTTTAGTGGTCAGAAGAACTTGCTTTTGATGATGCTCAGAAATGGACTTTTTGGCCTTTTCTGAAACCGAACAAACTCTATAAGAAAAGGCTTTTGATGATATTCCCAAGATGTTATGGCACAGATTAAGCTACCCTGATGCGCTAGCTAAGTAGACATTAGGCGCACTCCACGATCTCGCACTTCAAAGCCTTCAATAGCCTAGAAACATCTGAAAAAGCAGTAGTGCGGTAATACTGTTGAACTCACTTGCGTTTGCTTCCTTTCTAACTGGAGGAATGCATTTTCAGCCTTCTGCTGCCATCATTAAATATTCAGCTCGAATGCAGCAACAATTCTTCTTTTTAAATCAAATTCTGGAAAAGGATTTCTTGCCAGGAGAAATGTTCTTTATGAAATCTCTTGGACATTTTGATCCCAAATTATCCACTTTTTCATGGTAGCATGGCCGAGCGGTCTAAGGCGCTGGATTAAGGCTCCAGTCTCTTTGGAGGCGTGGGTTCGAATCCCACTGCTGCCAGTTTTCAATTTTGAAAGCTCTCAAGTTGCTTTCTGAACATTTTAGTGGTCAGAAGAACTTGCTTTTGATGATGCTCAGAAATGGACTTTTTGGCCTTTTCTGAAACCGAACAAACTCTATAAGAAAAGGCTTTTGATGATATTCCCAAGATGTTATGGCACAGATTAAGCTACCCCGATGCGCTAGCTAAGTAGACATTAGGCGCACTCCACGATCTTGCACTTCAAAGCCTTCAATAGCCTAGAAACATCTGAAAAAGCAGTAGTGCGGTAATACTGTTGAACTCACTTGCGTTTGCTTCCTTTCTAACTGGAGGAATGCATTTTCAGCCTTCTGCTGCCATCATTAAATATTCAGCTCGAATGCAGCAACAATTCTTCTTTTTAAATCAAATTCTGGAAAAGGATTTCTTGCCAGGAGAAATGTTCTTTATGAAATCTCTTGGACATTTTGATCCCACATTATCCACTCTTTCATGGTAGCATGGCCGAGCGGTCTAAGGCGCTGGATTAAGGCTCCAGTCTCTTTGGAGGTGTGGGTTCAAATCCCACTGCTGCCAGTTTTCAATTTTGAAAGCTCTCAAGTTGCTTTCTGAACATTTTAGTGGTCAGAAGAACTTGCTTTTGATGATGCTCAGAAATGGACTTTTTGGCCTTTTCTGAAACCGAACAAACTCTATAAGAAAAGGCTTTTGATGATATTCCCAAGATGTTATGGCACAGATTAAGCTACCCTGATGCGCTAGCTAAGTAGACATTAGGCGCACTCCACGATCTTGCACTTCAAAGCCTTCAATAGCCTAGAAACATCTGAAAAAGCAGTAGTGCGGTAATACTGTTGAACTCACTTGCGTTTGCTTCCTTTCTAACTGGAGGAATGCATTTTCAGCCTTCTGCTGCCATCATTAAATATTCAGCTCGAATGCAGCAACAATTCTTCTTTTTAAATCAAATTCTGGAAAAGGATTTCTTGCCAGGAGAAATGTTCTTTATGAAATCTCTTGGACATTTTGATCCAAAATTATCCACTTTTTCATGGTAGCATGGCCGAGCGGTCTAAGGCGCTGGATTAAGGCTCCAGTCTCTTTGGAGGCGTGGGTTCGAATCCCACTGCTGCCAGTTTTCAATTTTGAAAGCTCTCAAGTTGCTTTCTGAACATTTTAGTGGTCAGAAGAACTTGCTTTTGAGGATGCTCAGAAATGGACTTTTTGGCCTTTTCTGAAACCGAACAAACTCTATAAGAAAAGGCTTTTGATGATATTCCCAAGATGTTATGGCACAGATTAAGCTACCCTGATGCGCTAGCTAAGTAGACATTAGGCGCACTCCACGATCTTGCACTTCAAAGCCTTCAATAGCCTAGAAACATCTGAAAAAGCAGTAGTGCGGTAATACTGTTGAACTCACTTGCGTTTGCTTCCTTTCTAACTGGAGGAATGCATTTTCAGCCTTCTGCTGCCATCATTAAATATTCAGCTCGAATGCAGCAACAATTCTTCTTTTTAAATCAAATTCTGGAAAAGGATTTCTTGCCAGGAGAAATGTTCTTTATGAAATCTCTTGGACATTTTGATCCAAAATTATCCACTTTTTCATGGTAGCATGGCCGAGCGGTCTAAGGCGCTGGATTAAGGCTCCAGTCTCTTTGGAGGCGTGGGTTCGAATCCCACTGCTGCCAGTTTTCAATTTTGAAAGCTCTCAAGTTGCTTTCTGAACATTTTAGTGGTCAGAAGAACTTGCTTTTGAGGATGCTCAGAAATGGACTTTTTGGCCTTTTCTGAAACCGAACAAACTCTATAAGAAAAGGCTTTTGATGATATTCCCAAGATGTTATGGCAAAGATTAAGCTACCCCGATGCGCTAGCTAAGTAGACATTAGGCGCACTCCACGATCTTGCACTTCAAAGCCTTCAATAGCCTAGAAACATCTGAAAAAGCAGTAGTGTGGTAATACTGTTGAACTCACTTGCGTTTGCTTCCTTTCTAACTGGAGGAATGCATTTTCAGCCTTCTGCTGCCATCATTAAATATTCAGCTCGAATGCAGCAACAATTCTTCTTTTTAAATCAAATTCTGGAAAAGGATTTCTTGCCAGGAGAAATGTTCTTTATGAAATCTCTTGGACATTTTGATCCCAAATTATCCACTTTTTCATGGTAGCATGGCCGAGCGGTCTAAGGCGCTGGATTAAGGCTCCAGTCTCTTTGGAGGCGTGGGTTCGAATCCCACTGCTGCCAGTTTTCAATTTTGAAAGCTCTCAAGTTGCTTTCTGAACATTTTAGTGGTCAGAAGAACTTGCTTTTGATGATGCTCAGAAATGGACTTTTTGGCCTTTTCTGAAACCGAACAAACTCTATAAGAAAAGGCTTTTGATGATATTCCCAAGATGTTATGGCACAGATTAAGCTACCCCGATGCGCTAGCTAAGTAGACATTAGGCGCACTCCACGATCTTGCACTTCAAAGCCTTCAATAGCCTAGAAACATCTGAAAAAGCAGTAGTGCGGTAATACTGTTGAACTCACTTGCGTTTGCTTCCTTTCTAACTGGAGGAATGCATTTTCAGCCTTCTGCTGCCATCATTAAATATTCAGCTCGAATGCAGCAACAATTCTTCTTTTTAAATCAAATTCTGGAAAAGGATTTCTTGCCAGGAGAAATGTTCTTTATGAAATCTCTTGGACATTTTGATCCCACATTATCCACTCTTTAATGGTAGCATGGCCGAGCGGTCTAAGGCGCTGGATTAAGGCTCCAGTCTCTTTGGAGGCGTGGGTTCAAATCCCACTGCTGCCAGTTTTCAATTTTGAAAGCTCTCAAGTTGCTTTCTGAACATTTTAGTGGTCAGAAGAACTTGCTTTTGATGATGCTCAGAAATGGACTTTTTGGCCTTTTCTGAAACCGAACAAACTCTATAAGAAAAGGCTTTTGATGATATTCCCAAGATGTTATGGCACAGATTAAGCTACCCTGATGCGCTAGCTAAGTAGACATTAGGCGCACTCCACGATCTTGCACTTCAAAGCCTTCAATAGCCTAGAAACATCTGAAAAAGCAGTAGTGCGGTAATACTGTTGAACTCACTTGCGTTTGCTTCCTTTCTAACTGGAGGAATGCATTTTCAGCCTTCTGCTGCCATCATTAAATATTCAGCTCGAATGCAGCAACAATTCTTCTTTTTAAATCAAATTCTGGAAAAGGATTTCTTGCCAGGAGAAATGTTCTTTATGAAATCTCTTGGACATTTTGATCCAAAATTATCCACTTTTTCATGGTAGCATGGCCGAGCGGTCTAAGGCGCTGGATTAAGGCTCCAGTCTCTTTGGAGGCGTGGGTTCGAATCCCACTGCTGCCAGTTTTCAATTTTGAAAGCTCTCAAGTTGCTTTCTGAACATTTTAGTGGTCAGAAGAACTTGCTTTTGAGGATGCTCAGAAACAGACTTTTTGGCCTTTTCTGAAACCGAACAAACTCTATAAGAAAAGGCTTTTGATGATATTCCCAAGATGTTATGGCACAGATTAAGCTACCCTGATGCGCTAGCTAAGTAGACATTAGGCGCACTCCACGATCTTGCACTTCAAAGCCTTCAATAGCCTAGAAACATCTGAAAAAGCAGTAGTGCGGTAATACTGTTGAACTCACTTGCGTTTGCTTCCTTTCTAACTGGAGGAATGCATTTTCAGCCTTCTGCTGCCATCATTAAATATTCAGCTCGAATGCAGCAACAATTCTTCTTTTTAAATCAAATTCTGGAAAAGGATTTCTTGCCAGGAGAAATGTTCTTTATGAAATCTCTTGGACATTTTGATCCAAAATTATCCACTTTTTCATGGTAGCATGGGCGAGCGGTCTAAGGCGCTGGATTAAGGCTCCAGTCTCTTTGGAGGCGTGGGTTCGAATCCCACTGCTGCCAGTTTTCAATTTTGAAAGCTCTCAAGTTGCTTTCTGAACATTTTAGTGGTCAGAAGAACTTGCTTTTGAGGATGCTCAGAAATGGACTTTTTGGCCTTTTCTGAAACCGAACAAACTCTATAAGAAAAGGCTTTTGATGATATTCCCAAGATGTTATGGCACAGATTAAGCTACCCCGATGCGCTAGCTAAGTAGACATTAGGCGCACTCCACGATCTTGCACTTCAAAGCCTTCAATAGCCTAGAAACATCTGAAAAAGCAGTAGTGTGGTAATACTGTTGAACTCACTTGCGTTTGCTTCCTTTCTAACTGGAGGAATGCATTTTCAGCCTTCTGCTGCCATCATTAAATATTCAGCTCGAATGCAGCAACAATTCTTCTTTTTAAATCAAATTCTGGAAAAGGATTTCTTGCCAGGAGAAATGTTCTTTATGAAATCTCTTGGACATTTTGATCCCAAATTATCCACTTTTTCATGGTAGCATGGCCGAGCGGTCTAAGGCGCTGGATTAAGGCTCCAGTCTCTTTGGAGGCGTGGGTTCGAATCGCACTGCTGCCAGTTTTCAATTTTGAAAGCTCTCAAGTTGCTTTCTGAACATTTTAGTGGTCAGAAGAACTTGCTTTTGATGATGCTCAGAAATGGACTTTTTGGCCTTTTCTGAAACCGAACAAACTCTATAAGAAAAGGCTTTTGATGATATTCCCAAGATGTTATGGCACAGATTAAGCTACCCCGATGCGCTAGCTAAGTAGACATTAGGCGCACTCCACGATCTTGCACTTCAAAGCCTTCAATAGCCTAGAAACATCTGAAAAAGCAGTAGTGCGGTAATACTGTTGAACTCACTTGCGTTTGCTTCCTTTCTAACTGGAGGAATGCATTTTCAGCCTTCTGCTGCCATCATTAAATATTCAGCTCGAATGCAGCAACAATTCTTCTTTTTAAATCAAATTCTGGAAAAGGATTTCTTGCCAGGAGAAATGTTCTTTATGAAATCTCTTGGACATTTTGATCCAAAATTATCCACTTTTTCATGGTAGCATGGCCGAGCGGTCTAATGCGCTGGATTAAGGCTCCAGTCTCTTTGGAGGCGTGGGTTCGAATCGCACTGCTGCCAGTTTTCAATTTTGAAAGCTCTCAAGTTGCTTTCTGAACATTTTAGTGGTCAGAAGAACTTGCTTTTGATGATGCTCAGAAACGGACTTTTTGGCCTTTTCTGAAACCGAACAAACTCTATAAGAAAAGGCTTTTGATGATATTCCCAAGATGTTATGGCACAGATTAAGCTACCCCGATGCGCTAGCTAAGTAGACATTAGGCGCACTCCACGATCTTGCACTTCAAAGCCTTCAATAGCCTAGAAACATCTGAAAAAGCAGTAGTGTGGTAATACTGTTGAACTCACTTGCGTTTGCTTCCTTTCTAACTGGAGGAATGCATTTTCAGCCTTCTGCTGCCATCATTAAATATTCAGCTCGAATGCAGCAACAATTCTTCTTTTTAAATCAAATTCTGGAAAAGGATTTCTTGCCAGGAGAAATGTTCTTTATGAAATCTCTTGGACATTTTGATCCCAAATTATCCACTTTTTCATGGTAGCATGGCCGAGCGGTCTAAGGCGCTGGATTAAGGCTCCAGTCTCTTTGGAGGCGTGGGTTCGAATCGCACTGCTGCCAGTTTTCAATTTTGAAAGCTCTCAAGTTGCTTTCTGAACATTTTAGTGGTCAGAAGAACTTGCTTTTGATGATGCTCAGAAATTGACTTTTTGGCCTTTTCTGAAACCGAACAAACTCTATAAGAAAAGGCTTTTGATGATATTCCCAAGATGTTATGGCACAGATTAAGCTACCCTGATGCGCTAGCTAAGTAGACATTAGGCGCACTCCACGATCTTGCACTTCAAAGCCTTCAATAGCCTAGAAACATCTGAAAAAGCAGTAGTGCGGTAATACTGTTGAACTCACTTGCGTTTGCTTCCTTTCTAACTGGAGGAATGCATTTTCAGCCTTCTGCTGCCATCATTAAATATTCAGCTCGAATGCAGCAACAATTCTTCTTTTTAAATCAAATTCTGGAAAAGGATTTCTTGCCAGGAGAAATGTTCTTTATGAAATCTCTTGGACATTTTGATCCAAAATTATCCACTTTTTCATGGTAGCATGGCCGAGCGGTCTAATGCGCTGGATTAAGGCTCCAGTCTCTTTGGAGGCGTGGGTTCGAATCGCACTGCTGCCAGTTTTCAATTTTGAAAGCTCTCAAGTTGCTTTCTGAACATTTTAGTGGTCAGAAGAACTTGCTTTTGATGATGCTCAGAAATGGACTTTTTGGCCTTTTCTGAAACCGAACAAACTCTATAAGAAAAGGCTTTTGATGATATTCCCAAGATGTTATGGCACAGATTAAGCTACCCCGATGCGCTAGCTAAGTAGACATTAGGCGCACTCCACGATCTTGCACTTCAAAGCCTTCAATAGCCTAGAAACATCTGAAAAAGCAGTAGTGCGGTAATACTGTTGAACTCACTTGCGTTTGCTTCCTTTCTAACTGGAGGAATGCATTTTCAGCCTTCTGCTGCCATCATTAAATATTCAGCTCGAATGCAGCAACAATTCTTCTTTTTAAATCAAATTCTGGAAAAGGATTTCTTGCCAGGAGAAATGTTCTTTATGAAATCTCTTGGACATTTTGATCCCACATTATCCACTTTTTCATGGTAGCATGGCCGAGCGGTCTAAGGCGCTGGATTAAGGCTCCAGTCTCTTTGGAGGCGTGGGTTCAAATCCCACTGCTGCCAGTTTTCAATTTTGAAAGCTCTCAAGTTGCTTTCTGAACATTTTAGTGGTCAGAAGAACTTGCTTTTGATGATGCTCAGAAATGGACTTTTTGGCCTTTTCTGAAACCGAACAAACTCTATAAGAAAAGGCTTTTGATGATATTCCCAAGATGTTATGGCACAGATTAAGCTACCCTGATGCGCTAGCTAAGTAGACATTAGGCGCACTCCACGATCTTGCACTTCAAAGCCTTCAATAGCCTAGAAACATCTGAAAAAGCAGTAGTGCGGTAATACTGTTGAACTCACTTGCGTTTGCTTCCTTTCTAACTGGAGGAATGCATTTTCAGCCTTCTGCTGCCATCATTAAATATTCAGCTCGAATGCAGCAACAATTCTTCTTTTTAAATCAAATTCTGGAAAAGGATTTCTTGCCAGGAGAAATGTTCTTTATGAAATCTCTTGGACATTTTGATCCAAAATTATCCACTTTTTCATGGTAGCATGGGCGAGCGGTCTAAGGCGCTGGATTAAGGCTCCAGTCTCTTTGGAGGCGTGGGTTCGAATCCCACTGCTGCCAGTTTTCAATTTTGAAAGCTCTCAAGTTGCTTTCTGAACATTTTAGTGGTCAGAAGAACTTGCTTTTGATGATGCTCAGAAACGGACTTTTTGGCCTTTTCTGAAACCGAACAAACTCTATAAGAAAAGGCTTTTGATGATATTCCCAAGATGTTATGGCACAGATTAAGCTACCCCGATGCGCTAGCTAAGTAGACATTAGGCGCACTCCACGATCTTGCACTTCAAAGCCTTCAATAGCCTAGAAACATCTGAAAAAGCAGTAGTGCGGTAATACTGTTGAACTCACTTGCGTTTGCTTCCTTTCTAACTGGAGGAATGCATTTTCAGCCTTCTGCTGCCATCATTAAATATTCAGCTCGAATGCAGCAACAATTCTTCTTTTTAAATCAAATTCTGGAAAAGGATTTCTTGCCAGGAGAAATGTTCTTTATGAAATCTCTTGGACATTTTGATCCCAAATTATCCACTTTTTCATGGTAGCATGGCCGAGCGGTCTAAGGCGCTGGATTAAGGCTCCAGTCTCTTTGGAGGCGTGGGTTCGAATCGCACTGCTGCCAGTTTTCAATTTTGAAAGCTCTCAAGTTGCTTTCTGAACATTTTAGTGGTCAGAAGAACTTGCTTTTGATGATGCTCAGAAATGGACTTTTTGGCCTTTTCTGAAACCGAACAAACTGTATAAGAAAAGGCTTTTGATGATATTCCCAAGATGTTATGGCACAGATTAAGCTACCCCGATGCGCTAGCTAAGTAGACATTAGGCGCACTCCACGATCTTGCACTTCAAAGCCTTCAATAGCCTAGAAACATCTGAAAAAGCAGTAGTGCGGTAATACTGTTGAACTCACTTGCGTTTGCTTCCTTTCTAACTGGAGGAATGCATTTTCAGCCTTCTGCTGCCATCATTAAATATTCAGCTCGAATGCAGCAACAATTCTTCTTTTTAAATCAAATTCTGGAAAAGGATTTCTTGCCAGGAGAAATGTTCTTTATGAAATCTCTTGGACATTTTGATCCAAAATTATCCACTTTTTCATGGTAGCATGGCCGAGCGGTCTAATGCGCTGGATTAAGGCTCCAGTCTCCTTGGAGGCGTGGGTTCGAATCGCACTGCTGGCAGTTTTCAATTTTGAAAGCTCTCAAGTTGCTTTCTGAACATTTTAGTGGTCAGAAGAACTTGCTTTTGATGATGCTCAGAAACGGACTTTTTGGCCTTTTCTGAAACCGAACAAACTCTATAAGAAAAGGCTTTTGATGATATTCCCAAGATGTTATGGCACAGATTAAGCTACCCCGATGCGCTAGCTAAGTAGACATTAGGCGCACTCCACGATCTTGCACTTCAAAGCCTTCAATAGCCTAGAAACATCTGAAAAAGCAGTAGTGCGGTAATACTGTTGAACTCACTTGCGTTTGCTTCCTTTCTAACTGGAGGAATGCATTTTCAGCCTTCTGCTGCCATCATTAAATATTCAGCTCGAATGCAGCAACAATTCTTCTTTTTAAATCAAATTCTGGAAAAGGATTTCTTGCCAGGAGAAATGTTCTTTATGAAATCTCTTGGACATTTTGATCCCACATTATCCACTTTTTCATGGTAGCATGGCCGAGCGGTCTAAGGCGCTGGATTAAGGCTCCAGACTCTTTGGAGGCGTGGGTTCGAATCCCACTGCTGCCAGTTTTCAATTTTGAAAGCTCTCAAGTTGCTTTCTGAACATTTTAGTGGTCAGAAGAACTTGCTTTTGATGATGCTCAGAAATGGACTTTTTGGCCTTTTCTGAAACCGAACAAACTCTATAAGAAAAGGCTTTTGATGATATTCCCAAGATGTTATGGCACAGATTAAGCTACCCCGATGCGCTAGCTAAGTAGACATTAGGCGCACTCCACGATCTTGCACTTCAAAGCCTTCAATAGCCTAGAAACATCTGAAAAAGCAGTAGTGCGGTAATACTGTTGAACTCACTTGTGTTTGCTTCCTTTCTAACTGGAGGAATGCATTTTCAGCCTTCTGCTGCCATCATTAAATATTCAGCTCGAATGCAGCAACAATTCTTCTTTTTAAATCAAATTCTGGAAAAGGATTTCTTGCCAGGAGAAATGTTCTTTATGAAATCTCTTGGACATTTTGATCCCACATTATCCACTTTTTCATGGTAGCATGGCCGAGCGGTCTAAGGCGCTGGATTAAGGCTCCAGACTCTTTGGAGGCGTGGGTTCGAATCCCACTGCTGCCAGTTTTCAATTTTGAAAGCTCTCAAGTTGCTTTCTGAACATTTTAGTGGTCAGAAGAACTTGCTTTTGATGATGCTCAGAAATGGACTTTTTGGCCTTTTCTGAAACCGAACAAACTCTATAAGAAAAGGCTTTTGATGATATTCCCAAGATGTTATGGCACAGATTAAGCTACCCCGATGCGCTAGCTAAGTAGACATTAGGCGCACTCCACGATCTTGCACTTCAAAGCCTTCAATAGCCTAGAAACATCTGAAAAAGCAGTAGTGCGGTAATACTGTTGAACTCACTTGCGTTTGCTTCCTTTCTAACTGGAGGAATGCATTTTCAGCCTTCTGCTGCCATCATTAAATATTCAGCTCGAATGCAGCAACAATTCTTCTTTTTAAATCAAATTCTGGAAAAGGATTTCTTGCCAGGAGAAATGTTCTTTATGAAATCTCTTGGACATTTTGATCCAAAATTATCCACTTTTTCATGGTAGCATGGCCGAGCGGTCTAAGGCGCTGGATTAAGGCTCCAGTCTCTTTGGAGGCGTGGGTTCGAATCCCACTGCTGCCAGTTTTCAATTTTGAAAGCTCTCAAGTTGCTTTCTGAACATTTTAGTGGTCAGAAGAACTTGCTTTTGAGGATGCTCAGAAATGGACTTTTTGGCCTTTTCTGAAACCGAACAAACTCTATAAGAAAAGGCTTTTGATGATATTCCCAAGATGTTATGGCACAGATTAAGCTACCCCGATGCGCTAGCTAAGTAGACATTAGGCGCACTCCACGATCTTGCACTTCAAAGCCTTCAATAGCCTAGAAACATCTGAAAAAGCAGTAGTGTGGTAATACTGTTGAACTCACTTGCGTTTGCTTCCTTTCTAACTGGAGGAATGCATTTTCAGCCTTCTGCTGCCATCATTAAATATTCAGCTCGAATGCAGCAACAATTCTTCTTTTTAAATCAAATTCTGGAAAAGGATTTCTTGCCAGGAGAAATGTTCTTTATGAAATCTCTTGGACATTTTGATCCCAAATTATCCACTTTTTCATGGTAGCATGGCCGAGCGGTCTAAGGCGCTGGATTAAGGCTCCAGTCTCTTTGGAGGCGTGGGTTCGAATCGCACTGCTGCCAGTTTTCAATTTTGAAAGCTCTCAAGTTGCTTTCTGAACATTTTAGTGGTCAGAAGAACTTGCTTTTGATGATGCTCAGAAATTGACTTTTTGGCCTTTTCTGAAACCGAACAAACTCTATAAGAAAAGGCTTTTGATGATATTCCCAAGATGTTATGGCACAGATTAAGCTACCCTGATGCGCTAGCTAAGTAGACATTAGGCGCACTCCACGATCTTGCACTTCAAAGCCTTCAATAGCCTAGAAACATCTGAAAAAGCAGTAGTGCGGTAATACTGTTGAACTCACTTGCGTTTGCTTCCTTTCTAACTGGAGGAATGCATTTTCAGCCTTCTGCTGCCATCATTAAATATTCAGCTCGAATGCAGCAACAATTCTTCTTTTTAAATCAAATTCTGGAAAAGGATTTCTTGCCAGGAGAAATGTTCTTTATGAAATCTCTTGGACATTTTGATCCAAAATTATCCACTTTTTCATGGTAGCATGGCCGAGCGGTCTAATGCGCTGGATTAAGGCTCCAGTCTCTTTGGAGGCGTGGGTTCGAATCGCACTGCTGCCAGTTTTCAATTTTGAAAGCTCTCAAGTTGCTTTCTGAACATTTTAGTGGTCAGAAGAACTTGCTTTTGATGATGCTCAGAAATGGACTTTTTGGCCTTTTCTGAAACCGAACAAACTCTATAAGAAAAGGCTTTTGATGATATTCCCAAGATGTTATGGCACAGATTAAGCTACCCCGATGCGCTAGCTAAGTAGACATTAGGCGCACTCCACGATCTTGCACTTCAAAGCCTTCAATAGCCTAGAAACATCTGAAAAAGCAGTAGTGCGGTAATACTGTTGAACTCACTTGCGTTTGCTTCCTTTCTAACTGGAGGAATGCATTTTCAGCCTTCTGCTGCCATCATTAAATATTCAGCTCGAATGCAGCAATAATTCTGCTTTTTAAATCACATTCTGGAAAAGGATTTCTTGCCAGGAGAAATGTTCTTTATGAAATCTCTTGGACATTTTGATCCAAAATTATCCACTTTTTCATGGTAGCATGGCCGAGCGGTCTAATGCGCTGGATTAAGGCTCCAGTCTCTTTGGAGGCGTGGGTTCGAATCCCACTGCTGCCAGTTTTCAATTTTGAAAGCTCTCAAGTTGCTTTCTGAACATTTTAGTGGTCAGAAGAACTTGCTTTTGATGATGATCAGAAACGGACTTTTTGGCCTTTTCTGAAACCGAACAAACTCTATAAGAAAAGGCTTTTGATGATATTCCCAAGATGTTATGGCACAGATTAAGCTACCCCGATGCGCTAGCTAAGTAGACATTAGGCGCACTCCACGATCTTGCACTTCAAAGCCTTCAATAGCCTAGAAACATCTGAAAAAGCAGTAGTGCGGTAATACTGTTGAACTCACTTGCGTTTGCTTCCTTTCTAACTGGAGGAATGCATTTTCAGCCTTCTGCTGCCATCATTAAATATTCAGCTCGAATGCAGCAACAATTCTTCTTTTTAAATCAAATTCTGGAAAAGGATTTCTTGCCAGGAGAAATGTTCTTTATGAAATCTCTTGGACATTTTGATCCCACATTATCCACTTTTTCATGGTAGCATGGCCGAGCGGTCTAAGGCGCTGGATTAAGGCTCCAGTCTCTTTGGAGGCGTGGGTTCAAATCCCACTGCTGCCAGTTTTCAATTTTGAAAGCTCTCAAGTTGCTTTCTGAACATTTTAGTGGTCAGAAGAACTTGCTTTTGATGATGCTCAGAAATGGACTTTTTGGCCTTTTCTGAAACCGAACAAACTCTATAAGAAAAGGCTTTTGATGATATTCCCAAGATGTTATGGCACAGATTAAGCTACCCTGATGCGCTAGCTAAGTAGACATTAGGCGCACTCCACGATCTTGCACTTCAAAGCCTTCAATAGCCTAGAAACATCTGAAAAAGCAGTAGTGCGGTAATACTGTTGAACTCACTTGCGTTTGCTTCCTTTCTAACTGGAGGAATGCATTTTCAGCCTTCTGCTGCCATCATTAAATATTCAGCTCGAATGCAGCAACAATTCTTCTTTTTAAATCAAATTCTGGAAAAGGATTTCTTGCCAGGAGAAATGTTCTTTATGAAATCTCTTGGACATTTTGATCCAAAATTATCCACTTTTTCATGGTAGCATGGGCGAGCGGTCTAAGGCGCTGGATTAAGGCTCCAGTCTCTTTGGAGGCGTGGGTTCGAATCCCACTGCTGCCAGTTTTCAATTTTGAAAGCTCTCAAGTTGCTTTCTGAACATTTTAGTGGTCAGAAGAACTTGCTTTTGAGGATGCTCAGAAATGGACTTTTTGGCCTTTTCTGAAACCGAACAAACTCTATAAGAAAAGGCTTTTGATGATATTCCCAAGATGTTATGGCAAAGATTAAGCTACCCCGATGCGCTAGCTAAGTAGACATTAGGCGCACTCCACGATCTTGCACTTCAAAGCCTTCAATAGCCTAGAAACATCTGAAAAAGCAGTAGTGTGGTAATACTGTTGAACTCACTTGCGTTTGCTTCCTTTCTAACTGGAGGAATGCATTTTCAGCCTTCTGCTGCCATCATTAAATATTCAGCTCGAATGCAGCAACAATTCTTCTTTTTAAATCAAATTCTGGAAAAGGATTTCTTGCCAGGAGAAATGTTCTTTATGAAATCTCTTGGACATTTTGATCCCAAATTATCCACTTTTTCATGGTAGCATGGCCGAGCGGTCTAAGGCGCTGGATTAAGGCTCCAGTCTCTTTGGAGGCGTGGGTTCGAATCGCACTGCTGCCAGTTTTCAATTTTGAAAGCTCTCAAGTTGCTTTCTGAACATTTTAGTGGTCAGAAGAACTTGCTTTTGATGATGCTCAGAAATGGACTTTTTGGCCTTTTCTGAAACCGAACAAACTGTATAAGAAAAGGCTTTTGATGATATTCCCAAGATGTTATGGCACAGATTAAGCTACCCCGATGCGCTAGCTAAGTAGACATTAGGCGCACTCCACGATCTTGCACTTCAAAGCCTTCAATAGCCTAGAAACATCTGAAAAAGCAGTAGTGCGGTAATACTGTTGAACTCACTTGCGTTTGCTTCCTTTCTAACTGGAGGAATGCATTTTCAGCCTTCTGCTGCCATCATTAAATATTCAGCTCGAATGCAGCAATAATTCTGCTTTTTAAATCACATTCTGGAAAAGGATTTCTTGCCAGGAGAAATGTTCTTTATGAAATCTCTTGGACATTTTGATCCAAAATTATCAACTTTTTCATGGTAGCATGGCCGAGCGGTCTAATGCGCTGGATTAAGGCTCCAGTCTCTTTGGAGGCGTGGGTTCGAATCCCACTGCTGCCAGTTTTCAATTTTGAAAGCTCTCAAGTTGCTTTCTGAACATTTTAGTGGTCAGAAGAACTTGCTTTTGATGATGCTCAGAAACGGACTTTTTGGCCTTTTCTGAAACCGAACAAACTCTATAAGAAAAGGCTTTTGATGATATTCCCAAGATGTTATGGCACAGATTAAGCTACCCCGATGCGCTAGCTAAGTAGACATTAGGCGCACTCCACGATCTTGCACTTCAAAGCCTTCAATAGCCTAGAAACATCTGAAAAAGCAGTAGTGCGGTAATACTGTTGAACTCACTTGCGTTTGCTTCCTTTCTAACTGGAGGAATGCATTTTCAGCCTTCTGCTGCCATCATTAAATATTCAGCTCGAATGCAGCAACAATTCTTCTTTTTAAATCAAATTCTGGAAAAGGATTTCTTGCCAGGAGAAATGTTCTTTATGAAATCTCTTGGACATTTTGATCCCACATTATCCACTTTTTCATGGTAGCATGGCCGAGCGGTCTAAGGCGCTGGATTAAGGCTCCAGTCTCTTTGGAGGCGTGGTTTCGAATCCCACTGCTGCCAGTTTTCAATTTTGAAAGCTCTCAAGTTGCTTTCTGAACATTTTAGTGGTCAGAAGAACTTGCTTTTGATGATGCTCAGAAATGGACTTTTTGGCCTTTTCTGAAACCGAACAAACTCTATAAGAAAAGGCTTTTGATGATATTCCCAAGATGTTATGGCACAGATTAAGCTACCCTGATGCGCTAGCTAAGTAGACATTAGGCGCACTCCACGATCTTGCACTTCAAAGCCTTCAATAGCCTAGAAACATCTGAAAAAGCAGTAGTGCGGTAATACTGTTGAACTCACTTGCGTTTGCTTCCTTTCTAACTGGAGGAATGCATTTTCAGCCTTCTGCTGCCATCATTAAATATTCAGCTCGAATGCAGCAACAATTCTTCTTTTTAAATCAAATTCTGGAAAAGGATTTCTTGCCAGGAGAAATGTTCTTTATGAAATCTCTTGGACATTTTGATCCAAAATTATCCACTTTTTCATGGTAGCATGGGCGAGCGGTCTAAGGCGCTGGATTAAGGCTCCAGTCTCTTTGGAGGCGTGGGTTCGAATCCCACTGCTGCCAGTTTTCAATTTTGAAAGCTCTCAAGTTGCTTTCTGAACATTTTAGTGGTCAGAAGAACTTGCTTTTGAGGATGCTCAGAAATGGACTTTTTGGCCTTTTCTGAAACCGAACAAACTCTATAAGAAAAGGCTTTTGATGATATTCCCAAGATGTTATGGCACAGATTAAGCTACCCCGATGCGCTAGCTAAGTAGACATTAGGCGCACTCCACGATCTTGCACTTCAAAGCCTTCAATAGCCTAGAAACATCTGAAAAAGCAGTAGTGTGGTAATACTGTTGAACTCACTTGCGTTTGCTTCCTTTCTAACTGGAGGAATGCATTTTCAGCCTTCTGCTGCCATCATTAAATATTCAGCTCGAATGCAGCAACAATTCTTCTTTTTAAATCAAATTCTGGAAAAGGATTTCTTGCCAGGAGAAATGTTCTTTATGAAATCTCTTGGACATTTTGATCCCAAATTATCCACTTTTTCATGGTAGCATGGCCGAGCGGTCTAAGGCGCTGGATTAAGGCTCCAGTCTCTTTGGAGGCGTGGGTTCGAATCGCACTGCTGCCAGTTTTCAATTTTGAAAGCTCTCAAGTTGCTTTCTGAACATTTTAGTGGTCAGAAGAACTTGCTTTTGATGATGCTCAGAAATGGACTTTTTGGCCTTTTCTGAAACCGAACAAACTGTATAAGAAAAGGCTTTTGATGATATTCCCAAGATGTTATGGCACAGATTAAGCTACCCCGATGCGCTAGCTAAGTAGACATTAGGCGCACTCCACGATCTTGCACTTCAAAGCCTTCAATAGCCTAGAAACATCTGAAAAAGCAGTAGTGCGGTAATACTGTTGAACTCACTTGCGTTTGCTTCCTTTCTAACTGGAGGAATGCATTTTCAGCCTTCTGCTGCCATCATTAAATATTCAGCTCGAATGCAGCAACAATTCTTCTTTTTAAATCAAATTCTGGAAAAGGATTTCTTGCCAGGAGAAATGTTCTTTATGAAATCTCTTGGACATTTTGATCCAAAATTATCCACTTTTTCATGGTAGCATGGCCGAGCGGTCTAATGCGCTGGATTAAGGCTCCAGTCTCCTTGGAGGCGTGGGTTCGAATCGCACTGCTGCCAGTTTTCAATTTTGAAAGCTCTCAAGTTGCTTTCTGAACATTTTAGTGGTCAGAAGAACTTGCTTTTGATGATGCTCAGAAACGGACTTTTTGGCCTTTTCTGAAACCGAACAAACTCTATAAGAAAAGGCTTTTGATGATATTCCCAAGATGTTATGGCACAGATTAAGCTACCCTGATGCGCTAGCTAAGTAGACATTAGGCGCACTCCACGATCTTGCACTTCAAAGCCTTCAATAGCCTAGAAACATCTGAAAAAGCAGTAGTGCGGTAATACTGTTGAACTCACTTGCGTTTGCTTCCTTTCTAACTGGAGGAATGCATTTTCAGCCTTCTGCTGCCATCATTAAATATTCAGCTCGAATGCAGCAACAATTCTTCTTTTTAAATCAAATTCTGGAAAAGGATTTCTTGCCAGGAGAAATGTTCTTTATGAAATCTCTTGGACATTTTGATCCAAAATTATCCACTTTTTCATGGTAGCATGGGCGAGCGGTCTAAGGCGCTGGATTAAGGCTCCAGTCTCTTTGGAGGCGTGGGTTCGAATCCCACTGCTGCCAGTTTTCAATTTTGAAAGCTCTCAAGTTGCTTTCTGAACATTTTAGTGGTCAGAAGAACTTGCTTTTGAGGATGCTCAGAAATGGACTTTTTGGCCTTTTCTGAAACCGAACAAACTCTATAAGAAAAGGCTTTTGATGATATTCCCAAGATGTTATGGCACAGATTAAGCTACCCCGATGCGCTAGCTAAGTAGACATTAGGCGCACTCCACGATCTTGCACTTCAAAGCCTTCAATAGCCTAGAAACATCTGAAAAAGCAGTAGTGTGGTAATACTGTTGAACTCACTTGCGTTTGCTTCCTTTCTAACTGGAGGAATGCATTTTCAGCCTTCTGCTGCCATCATTAAATATTCAGCTCGAATGCAGCAACAATTCTTCTTTTTAAATCAAATTCTGGAAAAGGATTTCTTGCCAGGAGAAATGTTCTTTATGAAATCTCTTGGACATTTTGATCCCAAATTATCCACTTTTTCATGGTAGCATGGCCGAGCGGTCTAAGGCGCTGGATTAAGGCTCCAGTCTCTTTGGAGGCGTGGGTTCGAATCGCACTGCTGCCAGTTTTCAATTTTGAAAGCTCTCAAGTTGCTTTCTGAACATTTTAGTGGTCAGAAGAACTTGCTTTTGATGATGCTCAGAAATGGACTTTTTGGCCTTTTCTGAAACCGAACAAACTGTATAAGAAAAGGCTTTTGATGATATTCCCAAGATGTTATGGCACAGATTAAGCTACCCCGATGCGCTAGCTAAGTAGACATTAGGCGCACTCCACGATCTTGCACTTCAAAGCCTTCAATAGCCTAGAAACATCTGAAAAAGCAGTAGTGCGGTAATACTGTTGAACTCACTTGCGTTTGCTTCCTTTCTAACTGGAGGAATGCATTTTCAGCCTTCTGCTGCCATCATTAAATATTCAGCTCGAATGCAGCAACAATTCTTCTTTTTAAATCAAATTCTGGAAAAGGATTTCTTGCCAGGAGAAATGTTCTTTATGAAATCTCTTGGACATTTTGATCCAAAATTATCCACTTTTTCATGGTAGCATGGCCGAGCGGTCTAATGCGCTGGATTAAGGCTCCAGTCTCCTTGGAGGCGTGGGTTCGAATCGCACTGCTGCCAGTTTTCAATTTTGAAAGCTCTCAAGTTGCTTTCTGAACATTTTAGTGGTCAGAAGAACTTGCTTTTGATGATGCTCAGAAACGGACTTTTTGGCCTTTTCTGAAACCGAACAAACTCTATAAGAAAAGGCTTTTGATGATATTCCCAAGATGTTATGGCACAGATTAAGCTACCCCGATGCGCTAGCTAAGTAGACATTAGGCGCACTCCACGATCTTGCACTTCAAAGCCTTCAATAGCCTAGAAACATCTGAAAAAGCAGTAGTGCGGTAATACTGTTGAACTCACTTGCGTTTGCTTCCTTTCTAACTGGAGGAATGCATTTTCAGCCTTCTGCTGCCATCATTAAATATTCAGCTCGAATGCAGCAACAATTCTTCTTTTTAAATCAAATTCTGGAAAAGGATTTCTTGCCAGGAGAAATGTTCTTTATGAAATCTCTTGGACATTTTGATCCCACATTATCCACTTTTTCATGGTAGCATGGCCGAGCGGTCTAAGGCGCTGGATTAAGGCTCCAGACTCTTTGGAGGCGTGGGTTCGAATCCCACTGCTGCCAGTTTTCAATTTTGAAAGCTCTCAAGTTGCTTTCTGAACATTTTAGTGGTCAGAAGAACTTGCTTTTGATGATGCTCAGAAATGGACTTTTTGGCCTTTTCTGAAACCGAACAAACTCTATAAGAAAAGGCTTTTGATGATATTCCCAAGATGTTATGGCACAGATTAAGCTACCCTGATGCGCTAGCTAAGTAGACATTAGGCGCACTCCACGATCTTGCACTTCAAAGCCTTCAATAGCCTAGAAACATCTGAAAAAGCAGTAGTGCGGTAATACTGTTGAACTCACTTGCGTTTGCTTCCTTTCTAACTGGAGGAATGCATTTTCAGCCTTCTGCTGCCATCATTAAATATTCAGCTCGAATGCAGCAACAATTCTTCTTTTTAAATCAAATTCTGGAAAAGGATTTCTTGCCAGGAGAAATGTTCTTTATGAAATCTCTTGGACATTTTGATCCCAAATTATCCACTTTTTCATGGTAGCATGGCCGAGCGGTCTAAGGCGCTGGATTAAGGCTCCAGTCTCTTTGGAGGCGTGGGTTCGAATCGCACTGCTGCCAGTTTTCAATTTTGAAAGCTCTCAAGTTGCTTTCTGAACATTTTAGTGGTCAGAAGAACTTGCTTTTGATGATGCTCAGAAATGGACTTTTTGGCCTTTTCTGAAACCGAACAAACTGTATAAGAAAAGGCTTTTGATGATATTCCCAAGATGTTATGGCACAGATTAAGCTACCCCGATGCGCTAGCTAAGTAGACATTAGGCGCACTCCACGATCTTGCACTTCAAAGCCTTCAATAGCCTAGAAACATCTGAAAAAGCAGTAGTGCGGTAATACTGTTGAACTCACTTGCGTTTGCTTCCTTTCTAACTGGAGGAATGCATTTTCAGCCTTCTGCTGCCATCAATAAATATTCAGCTCGAATGCAGCAACAATTCTTCTTTTTAAATCAAATTCTGGAAAAGGATTTCTTGCCAGGAGAAATGTTCTTTATGAAATCTCTTGGACATTTTGATCCAAAATTATCCACTTTTTCATGGTAGCATGGCCGAGCGGTCTAATGCGCTGGATTAAGGCTCCAGTCTCCTTGGAGGCGTGGGTTCGAATCGCACTGCTGCCAGTTTTCAATTTTGAAAGCTCTCAAGTTGCTTTCTGAACATTTTAGTGGTCAGAAGAACTTGCTTTTGATGATGCTCAGAAACGGACTTTTTGGCCTTTTCTGAAACCGAACAAACTCTATAAGAAAAGGCTTTTGATGATATTCCCAAGATGTTATGGCACAGATTAAGCTACCCCGATGCGCTAGCTAAGTAGACATTAGGCGCACTCCACGATCTTGCACTTCAAAGCCTTCAATAGCCTAGAAACATCTGAAAAAGCAGTAGTGCGGTAATACTGTTGAACTCACTTGCGTTTGCTTCCTTTCTAACTGGAGGAATGCATTTTCAGCCTTCTGCTGCCATCATTAAATATTCAGCTCGAATGCAGCAACAATTCTTCTTTTTAAATCAAATTCTGGAAAAGGATTTCTTGCCAGGAGAAATGTTCTTTATGAAATCTCTTGGACATTTTGATCCCACATTATCCACTTTTTCATGGTAGCATGGCCGAGCGGTCTAAGGCGCTGGATTAAGGCTCCAGACTCTTTGGAGGCGTGGGTTCGAATCCCACTGCTGCCAGTTTTCAATTTTGAAAGCTCTCAAGTTGCTTTCTGAACATTTTAGTGGTCAGAAGAACTTGCTTTTGATGATGCTCAGAAATGGACTTTTTGGCCTTTTCTGAAACCGAACAAACTCTATAAGAAAAGGCTTTTGATGATATTCCCAAGATGTTATGGCACAGATTAAGCTACCCTGATGCGCTAGCTAAGTAGACATTAGGCGCACTCCACGATCTTGCACTTCAAAGCCTTCAATAGCCTAGAAACATCTGAAAAAGCAGTAGTGCGGTAATACTGTTGAACTCACTTGCGTTTGCTTCCTTTCTAACTGGAGGAATGCATTTTCAGCCTTCTGCTGCCATCATTAAATATTCAGCTCGAATGCAGCAACAATTCTTCTTTTTAAATCAAATTCTGGAAAAGGATTTCTTGCCAGGAGAAATGTTCTTTATGAAATCTCTTGGACATTTTGATCCCAAATTATCCACTTTTTCATGGTAGCATGGCCGAGCGGTCTAAGGCGCTGGATTAAGGCTCCAGTCTCTTTGGAGGCGTGGGTTCGAATCCCACTGCTGCCAGTTTTCAATTTTGAAAGCTCTCAAGTTGCTTTCTGAACATTTTAGTGGTCAGAAGAACTTGCTTTTGATGATGCTCAGAAATGGACTTTTTGGCCTTTTCTGAAACCGAACAAACTCTATAAGAAAAGGCTTTTGATGATATTCCCAAGATGTTATGGCACAGATTAAGCTACCCCGATGCGCTAGCTAAGTAGACATTAGGCGCACTCCACGATCTTGCACTTCAAAGCCTTCAATAGCCTAGAAACATCTGAAAAAGCAGTAGTGCGGTAATACTGTTGAACTCACTTGCGTTTGCTTCCTTTCTAACTGGAGGAATGCATTTTCAGCCTTCTGCTGCCATCATTAAATATTCAGCTCGAATGCAGCAACAATTCTTCTTTTTAAATCACATTCTGGAAAAGGATTTCTTGCCAGGAGAAATGTTATTTATGAAATCTCTTGGACATTTTGATCCCAAATTATCCACTCTTTCATGGTAGCATGGCCGAGCGGTCTAAGGCGCTGGATTAAGGCTCCAGTCTCTTTGGAGGCATGGGTTCGAATACCACTGCTGCCAGTTTTCAATTTTGAAAGCTCTCAAGTTGCTTTCTGAACATTTTAGTGGTCAGAAGAACTTGCTTTTGATGATGCTCAGAAATGGACTTTTTGGCCTTTTCTGAAACCGAACAAACTCTATAAGAAAAGGCTTTTGATGATATTCCCAAGATGTTATGGCACAGATTAAGCTACCCTGATGCGCTAGCTAAGTAGACATTAGGCGCACTCCACGATCTTGCACTTCAAAGCCTTCAATAGCCTAGAAACATCTGAAAAAGCAGTAGTGCGGTAATACTGTTGAACTCACTTGCGTTTGCTTCCTTTCTAACTGGAGGAATGCATTTTCAGCCTTCTGCTGCCATCATTAAATATTCAGCTCGAATGCAGCAACAATTCTTCTTTTTAAATCAAATTCTGGAAAAGGATTTCTTGCCAGGAGAAATGTTCTTTATGAAATCTCTTGGACATTTTGATCCAAAATTATCCACTATTTCATGGTAGCATGGCCGAGCGGTCTAATGCGCTGGATTAAGGCTCCAGTCTCTTTGGAGGCGTGGGTTCGAATCCCACTGCTGCCAGTTTTCAATTTTGAAAGCTCTCAAGTTGCTTTCTGAACATTTTAGTGGTCAGAAGAACTTGCTTTTGATGATGCTCAGAAACGGACTTTTTGGCCTTTTCTGAAACCGAACAAACTCTATAAGAAAAGGCTTTTGATGATATTCCCAAGATGTTATGGCACAGATTAAGCTACCCCGATGCGCCAGCTAAGTAGACATTAGGCGCACTCCACGATCTTGCACTTCAAAGCCTTCAATAGCCTAGAAACATCTGAAAAAGCAGTAGTGCGGTAATACTGTTGAACACACTTGCGTTTGCTTCCTTTCTAACTGGAGGAATGCATTTTCAGCCTTCTGCTGCCATCATTAAATATTCAGCTCGAATGCAGCAACAATTCTTCTTTTTAAATCAAATTCTGGAAAAGGATTTCTTGCCAGGAGAAATGTTCTTTATGAAATCTCTTGGACATTTTGATCCCACATTATCCACTTTTTCATGGTAGCATGGCCGAGCGGTCTAAGGCGCTGGATTAAGGCTCCAGTCTCTTTGGAGGCGTGGGTTCAAATCCCACTGCTGCCAGTTTTCAATTTTGAAAGCTCTCAAGTTGCTTTCTGAACATTTTAGTGGTCAGAAGAACTTGCTTTTGATGATGCTCAGAAATGGACTTTTTGGCCTTTTCTGAAACCGAACAAACTCTATAAGAAAAGGCTTTTGATGATATTCCCAAGATGTTATGGCACAGATTAAGCTACCCTGATGCGCTAGCTAAGTAGACATTAGGCGCACTCCACGATCTTGCACTTCAAAGCCTTCAATAGCCTAGAAACATCTGAAAAAGCAGTAGTGCGGTAATACTGTTGAACTCACTTGCGTTTGCTTCCTTTCTAACTGGAGGAATGCATTTTCAGCCTTCTGCTGCCATCATTAAATATTCAGCTCGAATGCAGCAACAATTCTTCTTTTTAAATCAAATTCTGGAAAAGGATTTCTTGCCAGGAGAAATGTTCTTTATGAAATCTCTTGGACATTTTGATCCAAAATTATCCACTTTTTCATGGTAGCATGGCCGAGCGGTCTAAGGCGCTGGATTAAAGGAGATGTCTCGAGGAAGCAGTTAATTTTTTTTTTTGCCCAGTCCCCCCCATTAAACATACATTACAAAGCCCCCCTGTAAATGACATTTCTAGCTGGTTCGTACTTACCGTTCCAGCGTTTCAGCAACTTATAAAAGTTTCCTCAAGATGGCCGCCGGCTCTTTCCCCGTCGCTCGCTGCAGCCCGACGTGCGCGCTCCCGAGACGCCGCCAGCTGTGTCTCCATGGCAACCGGACGCATCGCAGCCGCCGACCAGACGCCCCGCAGCCGCCGACCAGACAGCAGGTAACCGGCGCTAGCCCCCGGCTCCCCAGCGCTAGACCCTCAGCCCAGGTGAAGGCCCCGGAGCCCAGCGCTAGGTTCCGGAGCCCAGCGCTAGTTCCCCCGGCCTAGCGACAGCCCCCCCGGCGCAGCCCGGCGCAGCGGCAGCCCCCCCCGGCCTAGCGACAGCCCCCCCATCACAGCGGCAGCCCCCCCCGGCGCAGCGACAGCCCCCCCCGGCGCAGCCCGGCGCAGCGACAGCCCCCTCCGGCGCAGCCCGGCGCAGCGGCAGCCCCCCCCCGGCGCAGCCCGGCGCAGCGGCAGCCCCCCCCCCCGGCGCAGCCCGGCGCAGCGGCAGCCCCCCCCCCGGCGCAGCCCGGCGCAGCGGCAGCCCCCCCCCCCGACCCATCACTTACCTGGGAGGCTTCTCGGGGCTGCTGGGCTGGGCTGGGCTGGGCTGGGCTTCTCCGCTGGGCAGCTCCAGTTTCTGCACCTTCCTCTAACAGAGGATGGTGCAGAATGGCCGCTTCAGCGCGCTCCCGAGCAGTGACAGCTCGTCTGCGCATGCGCAGAAGAGCTGTAGCGGGGAGCACACTGAAGCGGCTCGTGCTTAATGGAGAAGACCGGACTGCGCAAGCGCGTCTAAAAAAGCAAGCTGCCAGCGAATTTAGTCGGAACCATGGAGACGAGGACGCTAGCAACGGAGCAGGTAAGTGGAATAACTTCTGTATGGCTCATATTTAATGCACGATGTACATTACAAAGTGCATTAATATGGCCATACGGAAGTGTATAACCCCACTTGGTTTCGCGAGACCACCCCTTTAAGGCTCCAGTCTCTTTGGAGGCGTGGGTTCGAATCGCACTGCTGCCAGTTTTCAATTTTGAAAGCTCTCAAGTTGCTTTCTGAACATTTTAGTGGTCAGAAGAACTTGCTTTTGATGATGCTCAGAAATGGACTTTTTGGCCTTTTCTGAAACCGAACAAACTCTATAAGAAAAGGCTTTTGATGATATTCCCAAGATGTTATGGCACAGATTAAGCTACCCTGATGCGCTAGCTAAGTAGACATTAGGCGCACTCCACGATCTTGCACTTCAAAGCCTTCAATAGCCTAGAAACATCTGAAAAAGCAGTAGTGCGGTAATACTGTTGAACTCACTTGCGTTTGCTTCCTTTCTAACTGGAGGAATGCATTTTCAGCCTTCTGCTGCCATCATTAAATATTCAGCTCGAATGCAGCAACAATTCTTCTTTTTAAATCAAATTCTGGAAAAGGATTTCTTGCCAGGAGAAATGTTCTTTATGAAATCTCTTGGACATTTTGATCCAAAATTATCCACTTTTTCATGGTAGCATGGCCGAGCGGTCTAAGGCGCTGGATTAAGGCTCCAGTCTCTTTGGAGGCGTGTGTTCGAATCCCACTGCTGCCAGTTTTCAATTTTGAAAGCTCTCAAGTTGCTTTCTGAACATTTTAGTGGTCAGAAGAACTTGCTTTTGAGGATGCTCAGAAATGGACTTTTTGGCGGCCTTTTCTGAAACCGAACAAACTCTATAAGAAAAGGCTTTTGATGATATTCCCAAGATGTTATGGCACAGATTAAGCTACCCCGATGCGCTAGCTAAGTAGACATTAGGCGCACTCCACGATCTTGCACTTCAAAGCCTTCAATAGCCTAGAAACATCTGAAAAAGCAGTAGTGCGGTAATACTGTTGAACTCACTTGCGTTTGCTTCCTTTCTAACTGGAGGAATGCATTTTCAGCCTTCTGCTGCCATCATTAAATATTCAGCTCGAATGCAGCAACAATTCTTCTTTTTAAATCAAATTCTGGAAAAGGATTTCTTGCCAGGAGAAATGTTCTTTATGAAATCTCTTGGACATTTTGATCCCAAATTATCCACTTTTTCATGGTAGCATGGCCGAGCGGTCTAAGGCGCTGGATTAAGGCTCCAGTCTCTTTGGAGGCGTGGGTTCGAATCGCACTGCTGCCAGTTTTCAATTTTGAAAGCTCTCAAGTTGCTTTCTGAACATTTTAGTGGTCAGAAGAACTTGCTTTTGATGATGCTCAGAAATGGACTTTTTGGCCTTTTCTGAAACCGAACAAACTCTATAAGAAAAGGCTTTTGATGATATTCCCAAGATGTTATGGCACAGATTAAGCTACCCTGATGCGCTAGCTAAGTAGACATTAGGCGCACTCCACGATCTTGCACTTCAAAGCCTTCAATAGCCTAGAAACATCTGAAAAAGCAGTAGTGCGGTAATACTGTTGAACTCACTTGCGTTTGCTTCCTTTCTAACTGGAGGAATGCATTTTCAGCCTTCTGCTGCCATCATTAAATATTCAGCTCGAATGCAGCAACAATTCTTCTTTTTAAATCAAATTCTGGAAAAGGATTTCTTGCCAGGAGAAATGTTCTTTATGAAATCTCTTGGACATTTTGATCCAAAATTATCCACTTTTTCATGGTAGCATGGCCGAGCGGTCTAAGGCGCTGGATTAAGGCTCCAGTCTCTTTGGAGGCGTGGGTTCGAATCCCACTGCTGCCAGTTTTCAATTTTGAAAGCTCTCAAGTTGCTTTCTGAACATTTTAGTGGTCAGAAGAACTTGCTTTTGAGGATGCTCAGAAATGGACTTTTTGGCCTTTTCTGAAACCGAACAAACTCTATAAGAAAAGGCTTTTGATGATATTCCCAAGATGTTATGGCACAGATTAAGCTACCCCGATGCGCTAGCTAAGTAGACATTAGGCGCACTCCACGATCTTGCACTTCAAAGCCTTCAATAGCCTAGAAACATCTGAAAAAGCAGTAGTGTGGTAATACTGTTGAACTCACTTGCGTTTGCTTCCTTTCTAACTGGAGGAATGCATTTTCAGCCTTCTGCTGCCATCATTAAATATTCAGCTCGAATGCAGCAACAATTCTTCTTTTTAAATCAAATTCTGGAAAAGGATTTCTTGCCAGGAGAAATGTTCTTTATGAAATCTCTTGGACATTTTGATCCCAAATTATCCACTTTTTCATGGTAGCATGGCCGAGCGGTCTAAGGCGCTGGATTAAGGCTCCAGTCTCTTTGGAGGCGTGGGTTCGAATCGCACTGCTGCCAGTTTTCAATTTTGAAAGCTCTCAAGTTGCTTTCTGAACATTTTAGTGGTCAGAAGAACTTGCTTTTGATGATGCTCAGAAATGGACTTTTTGGCCTTTTCTGAAACCGAACAAACTCTATAAGAAAAGGCTTTTGATGATATTACCAAGATGTTATGGCACAGATTAAGCTACCCTGATGCGCTAGCTAAGTAGACATTAGGCGCACTCCACGATCTTGCACTTCAAAGCCTTCAATAGCCTAGAAACATCTGAAAAAGCAGTAGTGCGGTAATACTGTTGAACTCACTTGCGTTTGCTTCCTTTCTAACTGGAGGAATGCATTTTCAGCCTTCTGCTGCCATCATTAAATATTCAGCTCGAATGCAGCAACAATTCTTCTTTTTAAATCAAATTCTGGAAAAGGATTTCTTGCCAGGAGAAATGTTCTTTATGAAATCTCTTGGACATTTTGATCCAAAATTATCCACTTTTTCATGGTAGCATGGCCGAGCGGTCTAAGGCGCTGGATTAAGGCTCCAGTCTCTTTGGAGGCGTGGGTTCGAATCCCACTGCTGCCAGTTTTCAATTTTGAAAGCTCTCAAGTTGCTTTCTGAACATTTTAGTGGTCAGAAGAACTTGCTTTTGAGGATGCTCAGAAATGGACTTTTTGGCCTTTTCTGAAACCGAACAAACTCTATAAGAAAAGGCTTTTGATGATATTCCCAAGATGTTATGGCACAGATTAAGCTACCCTGATGCGCTAGCTAAGTAGACATTAGGCGCACTCCACGATCTTGCACTTTAAAGCCTTCAATAGCCTAGAAACATCTGAAAAAGCAGTAGTGCGGTAATACTGTTGAACTCACTTGCGTTTGCTTCCTTTCTAACTGGAGGAATGCATTTTCAGCCTTCTGCTGCCATCATTAAATATTCAGCTCGAATGCAGCAACAATTCTTCTTTTTAAATCAAATTCTGGAAAAGGATTTCTTGCCAGGAGAAATGTTCTTTATGAAATCTCTTGGACATTTTGATCCAAAATTATCCACTTTTTCATGGTAGCATGGCCGAGCGGTCTAATGCGCTGGATTAAGGCTCCAGTCTCTTTGGAGGCGTGGGTTCGAATCCCACTGCTGCCAGTTTTCAATTTTGAAAGCTCTCAAGTTGCTTTCTGAACATTTTAGTGGTCAGAAGAACTTGCTTTTGATGATGCTCAGAAACGGACTTTTTGGCCTTTTCTGAAACCGAACAAACTCTATAAGAAAAGGCTTTTGATGATATTCCCAAGATGTTATGGCACAGATTAAGCTACCCCGATGCGCTAGCTAAGTAGACATTAGGCGCACTCCACGATCTTGCACTTCAAAGCCTTCAATAGCCTAGAAACATCTGAAAAAGCAGTAGTGCGGTAATACTGTTGAACTCACTTGCGTTTGCTTCCTTTCTAACTGGAGGAATGCATTTTCAGCCTTCTGCTGCCATCATTAAATATTCAGCTCGAATGCAGCAACAATTCTTCTTTTTAAATCAAATTCTGGAAAAGGATTTCTTGCCAGGAGAAATGTTCTTTATGAAATCTCTTGGACATTTTGATCCCACATTATCCACTTTTTCATGGTAGCATGGCCGAGCGGTCTAAGGCGCTGGATTAAGGCTCCAGTCTCTTTGGAGGCGTGGGTTCGAATCCCACTGCTGCCAGTTTTCAATTTTGAAAGCTCTCAAGTTGCTTTCTGAACATTTTAGTGGTCAGAAGAACTTGCTTTTGAGGATGCTCAGAAATGGACTTTTTGGCCTTTTCTGAAACCGAACAAACTCTATAAGAAAAGGCTTTTGATGATATTCCCAAGATGTTATGGCACAGATTAAGCTACCCCGATGCGCTAGCTAAGTAGACATTAGGCGCACTCCACGATCTTGCACTTCAAAGCCTTCAATAGCCTAGAAACATCTGAAAAAGCAGTAGTGCGGTAATACTGTTGAACTCACTTGCGTTTGCTTCCTTTCTAACTGGAGGAATGCATTTTCAGCCTTCTGCTGCCATCATTAAATATTCAGCTCGAATGCAGCAACAATTCTTCTTTTTAAATCAAATTCTGGAAAAGGATTTCTTGCCAGGAGAAATGTTCTTTATGAAATCTCTTGGACATTTTGATCCCAAATTATCCAGTTTTTCATGGTAGCATGGCCGAGCGGTCTAAGGCGCTGGATTAAGGCTCCAGTCTCTTTGGAGGCGTGGGTTCGAATCGCACTGCTGCCAGTTTTCAATTTTGAAAGCTCTCAAGTTGCTTTCTGAACATTTTAGTGGTCAGAAGAACTTGCTTTTGATGATGCTCAGAAATGGACTTTTTGGCCTTTTCTGAAACCGAACAAACTCTATAAGAAAAGGCTTTTGATGATATTCCCAAGATGTTATGGCACAGATTAAGCTACCCTGATGCGCTAGCTAAGTAGACATTAGGCGCACTCCACGATCTTGCACTTCAAAGCCTTCAATAGCCTAGAAACATCTGAAAAAGCAGTAGTGCGGTAATACTGTTGAACTCACTTGCGTTTGCTTCCTTTCTAACTGGAGGAATGCATTTTCAGCCTTCTGCTGCCATCATTAAATATTCAGCTCGAATGCAGCAACAATTCTTCTTTTTAAATCAAATTCTGGAAAAGGATTTCTTGCCAGGAGAAATGTTCTTTATGAAATCTCTTGGACATTTTGATCCAAAATTATCCACTTTTTAATGTTAGCATGGCCGAGCGGTCTAAGGCGCTGGATTAAGGCTCCAGTCTCTTTGGAGGCGTGGGTTCGAATCCCACTGCTGCCAGTTTTCAATTTTGAAAGCTCTCAAGTTGCTTTCTGAACATTTTAGTGGTCAGAAGAACTTGCTTTTGAGGATGCTCAGAAATGGACTTTTTGGCCTTTTCTGAAACCGAACAAACTCTATAAGAAAAGGCTTTTGATGATATTCCCAAGATGTTATGGCACAGATTAAGCTACCCCGATGCGCTAGCTAAGTAGACATTAGGCGCACTCCACGATCTTGCACTTCAAAGCCTTCAATAGCCTAGAAACATCTGAAAAAGCAGTAGTGTGGTAATACTGTTGAACTCACTTGCGTTTGCTTCCTTTCTAACTGGAGGAATGCATTTTCAGCCTTCTGCTGCCATCATTAAATATTCAGCTCGAATGCAGCAACAATTCTTCTTTTTAAATCAAATTCTGGAAAAGGATTTCTTGCCAGGAGAAATGTTCTTTATGAAATCTCTTGGACATTTTGATCCCAAATTATCCACTTTTTCATGGTAGCATGGCCGAGCGGTCTAAGGCGCTGGATTAAGGCTCCAGTCTCTTTGGAGGCGTGGGTTCGAATCGCACTGCTGCCAGTTTTCAATTTTGAAAGCTCTCAAGTTGCTTTCTGAACATTTTAGTGGTCAGAAGAACTTGCTTTTGATGATGCTCAGAAATGGACTTTTTGGCCTTTTCTGAAACCGAACAAACTCTATAAGAAAAGGCTTTTGATGATATTCCCAAGATGTTATGGCACAGATTAAGCTACCCTGATGCGCTAGCTAAGTAGACATTAGGCGCACTCCACGATCTGGCACTTCAAAGCCTTCAATAGCCTAGAAACATCTGAAAAAGCAGTAGTGCGGTAATACTGTTGAACTCACTTGCGTTTGCTTCCTTTCTAACTGGAGGAATGCATTTTCAGCCTTCTGCTGCCATCATTAAATATTCAGCTCGAATGCAGCAACAATTCTTCTTTTTAAATCAAATTCTGGAAAAGGATTTCTTGCCAGGAGAAATGTTCTTTATGAAATCTCTTGGACATTTTGATCCAAAATTATCCACTTTTTCATGGTAGCATGGCCGAGCGGTCTAAGGCGCTGGATTAAGGCTCCAGTCTCTTTGGAGGCGTGGGTTCGAATCCCACTGCTGCCAGTTTTCAATTTTGAAAGCTCTCAAGTTGCTTTCTGAACATTTTAGTGGTCAGAAGAACTTGCTTTTGAGGATGCTCAGAAATGGACTTTTTGGCCTTTTCTGAAACCGAACAAACTCTATAAGAAAAGGCTTTTGATGATATTCCCAAGATGTTATGGCACAGATTAAGCTACCCTGATGCGCTAGCTAAGTAGACATTAGGCGCACTCCACGATCTTGCACTTCAAAGCCTTCAATAGCCTAGAAACATCTGAAAAAGCAGTAGTGTGGTAATACTGTTGAACTCACTTGCGTTTGCTTCCTTTCTAACTGGAGGAATGCATTTTCAGCCTTCTGCTGCCATCATTAAATATTCAGCTCGAATGCAGCAACAATTCTTCTTTTTAAATCAAATTCTGGAAAAGGATTTCTTGCCAGGAGAAATGTTCTTTATGAAATCTCTTGGACATTTTGATCCAAAATTATCCACTTTTTCATGGTAGCATGGCCGAGCGGTCTAATGCGCTGGATTAAGGCTCCAGTCTCTTTGGAGGCGTGGGTTCGAATCCCACTGCTGCCAGTTTTCAATTTTGAAAGCTCTCAAGTTGCTTTCTGAACATTTTAGTGGTCAGAAGAACTTGCTTTTGATGATGCTCAGAAACGGACTTTTTGGCCTTTTCTGAAACCGAACAAACTCTATAAGAAAAGGCTTTTGATGATATTCCCAAGATGTTATGGCACAGATTAAGCTACCCCGATGCGCTAGCTAAGTAGACATTAGGCGCACTCCACGATCTTGCACTTCAAAGCCTTCAATAGCCTAGAAACATCTGAAAAAGCAGTAGTGCGGTAATACTGTTGAACTCACTTGCGTTTGCTTCCTTTCTAACTGGAGGAATGCATTTTCAGCCTTCTGCTGCCATCATTAAATATTCAGCTCGAATGCAGCAACAATTCTTCTTTTTAAATCAAATTCTGGAAAAGGATTTCTTGCCAGGAGAAATGTTCTTTATGAAATCTCTTGGACATTTTGATCCCACATTATCCACTTTTTCATGGTAGCATGGCCGAGCGGTCTAAGGCGCTGGATTAAGGCTCCAGTCTCTTTGGAGGCGTGGGTTCGAATCCCACTGCTGCCAGTTTTCAATTTTGAAAGCTCTCAAGTTGCTTTCTGAACATTTTAGTGGTCAGAAGAACTTGCTTTTGATGATGCTCAGAAACGGACTTTTTGGCCTTTTCTGAAACCGAACAAACTCTATAAGAAAAGGCTTTTGATGATATTCCCAAGATGTTATGGCACAGATTAAGCTACCCCGATGCGCTAGCTAAGTAGACATTAGGCGCACTCCACGATCTTGCACTTCAAAGCCTTCAATAGCCTAGAAACATCTGAAAAAGCAGTAGTGCGGTAATACTGTTGAACTCACTTGCGTTTGCTTCCTTTCTAACTGGAGGAATGCATTTTCAGCCTTCTGCTGCCATCATTAAATATTCAGCTCGAATGCAGCAACAATTCTTCTTTTTAAATCAAATTCTGGAAAAGGATTTCTTGCCAGGAGAAATGTTCTTTATGAAATCTCTTGGACATTTTGATCCCAAATTATCCACTTTTTCATGGTAGCATGGCCGAGCGGTCTAAGGCGCTGGATTAAGGCTCCAGCCTCTTTGGAGGCGTGGGTTCGAATCGCACTGCTGCCAGTTTTCAATTTTGAAAGCTCTCAAGTTGCTTTCTGAACATTTTAGTGGTCAGAAGAACTTGCTTTTGATGATGCTCAGAAATGGACTTTTTGGCCTTTTCTGAAACCGAACAAACTCTATAAGAAAAGGCTTTTGATGATATTCCCAAGATGTTATGGCACAGATTAAGCTACCCTGATGCGCTAGCTAAGTAGACATTAGGCGCACTCCACGATCTTGCACTTCAAAGACTTCAATAGCCTAGAAACATCTGAAAAAGCAGCAGTGCGGTAATACTGTTGAACTCACTTGCGTTTGCTTCCTTTCTAACTGGAGGAATGCATTTTCAGCCTTCTGCTGCCATCATTAAATATTCAGCTCGAATGCAGCAACAATTCTTCTTTTTAAATCAAATTCTGGAAAAGGATTTCTTGCCAGGAGAAATGTTCTTTATGAAATCTCTTGGACATTTTGATCCCAAATTATCCACTTTTTCATGGTAGCATGGCCGAGCGGTCTAAGGCGCTGGATTAAGGCTCCAGTCTCTTTGGAGGCGTGGGTTCGAATCGCACTGCTGCCAGTTTTCAATTTTGAAAGCTCTCAAGTTGCTTTCTGAACATTTTAGTGGTCAGAAGAACTTGCTTTTGATGATGCTCAGAAATGGACTTTTTGGCCTTTTCTGAAACCGAACAAACTCTATAAGAAAAGGCTTTTGATGATATTCCCAAGATGTTATGGCACAGATTAAGCTACCCTGATGCGCTAGCTAAGTAGACATTAGGCGCACTCCACGATCTTGCACTTCAAAGCCTTCAATAGCCTAGAAACATCTGAAAAAGCAGTAGTGCGGTAATACTGTTGAACTCACTTGCGTTTGCTTCCTTTCTAACTGGAGGAATGCATTTTCAGCCTTCTGCTGCCATCATTAAATATTCAGCTCGAATGCAGCAACAATTCTTCTTTTTAAATCACATTCTGGAAAAGGATTTCTTGCCAGGAGAAATGTTCTTTATGAAATCTCTTGGACATTTTGATCCCAAATTATCCACTTTTTCATGGTAGCATGGCCGAGCGGTCTAAGGCGCTGGATTAAGGCTCCAGTCTCTTTGGAGGCGTGGGTTCGAATCGCACTGCTGCCAGTTTTCAATTTTGAAAGCTCTCAAGTTGCTTTCTGAACATTTTAGTGGTCAGAAGAACTTGCTTTTGATGATGCTCAGAAATGGACTTTTTGGCCTTTTCTGAAACCGAACAAACTCTATAAGAAAAGGCTTTTGATGATATTCCCAAGATGTTATGGCACAGATTAAGCTACCCTGATGCGCTAGCTAAGTAGACATTAGGCGCACTCCACGATCTTGCACTTCAAAGCCTTCAATAGCCTAGAAACATCTGAAAAAGCAGTAGTGCGGTAATACTGTTGAACTCACTTGCGTTTGCTTCCTTTCTAACTGGAGGAATGCATTTTCAGCCTTCTGCTGCCATCATTAAATATTCAGCTCGAATGCAGCAACAATTCTTCTTTTTAAATCAAATTCTGGAAAAGGATTTCTTGCCAGGAGAAATGTTCTTTATGAAATCTCTTGGACATTTTGATCCAAAATTATCCACTTTTTCATGGTAGCATGGCCGAGCGGTCTAATGCGCTGGATTAAGGCTCCAGTCTCTTTGGAGGCGTGGGTTCGAATCCCACTGCTGCCAGTTTTCAATTTTGAAAGCTCTCAAGTTGCTTTCTGAACATTTTAGTGGTCAGAAGAACTTGCTTTTGATGATGCTCAGAAACGGACTTTTTGGCCTTTTCTGAAACCGAACAAACTCTATAAGAAAAGGCTTTTGATGATATTCCCAAGATGTTATGGCACAGATTAAGCTACCCCGATGCGCTAGCTAAGTAGACATTAGGCGCACTCCACGATCTTGCACTTCAAAGCCTTCAATAGCCTAGAAACATCTGAAAAAGCAGTAGTGCGGTAATACTGTTGAACTCACTTGCGTTTGCTTCCTTTCTAACTGGAGGAATGCATTTTCAGCCTTCTGCTGCCATCATTAAATATTCAGCTCGAATGCAGCAACAATTCTTCTTTTTAAATCAAATTCTGGAAAAGGATTTCTTGCCAGGAGAAATGTTCTTTATGAAATCTCTTGGACATTTTGATCCCACATTATCCACTTTTTCATGGTAGCATGGCCGAGCGGTCTAAGGCGCTGGATTAAGGCTCCAGTCTCTTTGGAGGCGTGGGTTCGAATCCCACTGCTGCCAGTTTTCAATTTTGAAAGCTCTCAAGTTGCTTTCTGAACATTTTAGTGGTCAGAAGAACTTGCTTTTGAGGATGCTCAGAAATGGACTTTTTGGCCTTTTCTGAAACCGAACAAACTCTATAAGAAAAGGCTTTTGATGATATTCCCAAGATGTTATGGCACAGATTAAGCTACCCCGATGCGCTAGCTAAGTAGACATTAGGCGCACTCCACGATCTTGCACTTCAAAGCCTTCAATAGCCTAGAAACATCTGAAAAAGCAGTAGTGCGGTAATACTGTTGAACTCACTTGCGTTTGCTTCCTTTCTAACTGGAGGAATGCATTTTCAGCCTTCTGCTGCCATCATTAAATATTCAGCTCGAATGCAGCAACAATTCTTCTTTTTAAATCAAATTCTGGAAAAGGATTTCTTGCCAGGAGAAATGTTCTTTATGAAATCTCTTGGACATTTTGATCCCAAATTATCCACTTTTTCATGGTAGCATGGCCGAGCGGTCTAAGGCGCTGGATTAAGGCTCCAGCCTCTTTGGAGGCGTGGGTTCGAATCGCACTGCTGCCAGTTTTCAATTTTGAAAGCTCTCAAGTTGCTTTCTGAACATTTTAGTGGTCAGAAGAACTTGCTTTTGATGATGCTCAGAAATGGACTTTTTGGCCTTTTCTGAAACCGAACAAACTCTATAAGAAAAGGCTTTTGATGATATTCCCAAGATGTTATGGCACAGATTAAGCTACCCTGATGCGCTAGCTAAGTAGACATTAGGCGCACTCCACGATCTTGCACTTCAAAGCCTTCAATAGCCTAGAAACATCTGAAAAAGCAGCAGTGCGGTAATACTGTTGAACTCACTTGCGTTTGCTTCCTTTCTAACTGGAGGAATGCATTTTCAGCCTTCTGCTGCCATCATTAAATATTCAGCTCGAATGCAGCAACAATTCTTCTTTTTAAATCAAATTCTGGAAAAGGATTTCTTGCCAGGAGAAATGTTCTTTATGAAATCTCTTGGACATTTTGATCCCAAATTATCCACTTTTTCATGGTAGCATGGCCGAGCGGTCTAAGGCGCTGGATTAAGGCTCCAGTCTCTTTGGAGGCGTGGGTTCGAATCGCACTGCTGCCAGTTTTCAATTTTGAAAGCTCTCAAGTTGCTTTCTGAACATTTTAGTGGTCAGAAGAACTTGCTTTTGATGATGCTCAGAAATGGACTTTTTGGCCTTTTCTGAAACCGAACAAACTCTATAAGAAAAGGCTTTTGATGATATTCCCAAGATGTTATGGCACAGATTAAGCTACCCTGATGCGCTAGCTAAGTAGACATTAGGCGCACTCCACGATCTTGCACTTCAAAGCCTTCAATAGCCTAGAAACATCTGAAAAAGCAGTAGTGCGGTAATACTGTTGAACTCACTTGCGTTTGCTTCCTTTCTAACTGGAGGAATGCATTTTCAGCCTTCTGCTGCCATCATTAAATATTCAGCTCGAATGCAGCAACAATTCTTCTTTTTAAATCACATTCTGGAAAAGGATTTCTTGCCAGGAGAAATGTTCTTTATGAAATCTCTTGGACATTTTGATCCCAAATTATCCACTTTTTCATGGTAGCATGGCCGAGCGGTCTAAGGCGCTGGATTAAGGCTCCAGTCTCTTTGGAGGCGTGGGTTCGAATCGCACTGCTGCCAGTTTTCAATTTTGAAAGCTCTCAAGTTGCTTTCTGAACATTTTAGTGGTCAGAAGAACTTGCTTTTGATGATGCTCAGAAATGGACTTTTTGGCCTTTTCTGAAACCGAACAAACTCTATAAGAAAAGGCTTTTGATGATATTCCCAAGATGTTATGGCACAGATTAAGCTACCCTGATGCGCTAGCTAAGTAGACATTAGGCGCACTCCACGATCTTGCACTTCAAAGCCTTCAATAGCCTAGAAACATCTGAAAAAGCAGTAGTGCGGTAATACTGTTGAACTCACTTGCGTTTGCTTCCTTTCTAACTGGAGGAATGCATTTTCAGCCTTCTGCTGCCATCATTAAATATTCAGCTCGAATGCAGCAACAATTCTTCTTTTTAAATCAAATTCTGGAAAAGGATTTCTTGCCAGGAGAAATGTTCTTTATGAAATCTCTTGGACATTTTGATCCAAAATTATCCACTTTTTCATGGTAGCATGGCCGAGCGGTCTAAGGCGCTGGATTAAGGCTCCAGTCTCTTTGGAGGCGTGGGTTCGAATCCCACTGCTGCCAGTTTTCAATTTTGAAAGCTCTCAAGTTGCTTTCTGAACATTTTAGTGGTCAGAAGAACTTGCTTTTGAGGATGCTCAGAAATGGACTTTTTGGCCTTTTCTGAAACCGAACAAACTCTATAAGAAAAGGCTTTTGATGATATTCCCAAGATGTTATGGCACAGATTAAGCTACCCTGATGCGCTAGCTAAGTAGACATTAGGCGCACTCCACGATCTTGCACTTCAAAGCCTTCAATAGCCTAGAAACATCTGAAAAAGCAGTAGTGCGGTAATACTGTTGAACTCACTTGCGTTTGCTTCCTTTCTAACTGGAGGAATGCATTTTCAGCCTTCTGCTGCCATCATTAAATATTCAGCTCGAATGCAGCAACAATTCTTCTTTTTAAATCAAATTCTGGAAAAGGATTTCTTGCCAGGAGAAATGTTCTTTATGAAATCTCTTGGACATTTTGATCCAAAATTATCCACTTTTTCATGGTAGCATGGCCGAGCGGTCTAATGCGCTGGATTAAGGCTCCAGTCTCTTTGGAGGCGTGGGTTCGAATCCCACTGCTGCCAGTTTTCAATTTTGAAAGCTCTCAAGTTGCTTTCTGAACATTTTAGTGGTCAGAAGAACTTGCTTTTGATGATGCTCAGAAACGGACTTTTTGGCCTTTTCTGAAACCGAACAAACTCTATAAGAAAAGGCTTTTGATGATATTCCCAAGATGTTATGGCACAGATTAAGCTACCCCGATGCGCTAGCTAAGTAGACATTAGGCGCACTCCACGATCTTGCACTTCAAAGCCTTCAATAGCCTAGAAACATCTGAAAAAGCAGTAGTGCGGTAATACTGTTGAACTCACTTGCGTTTGCTTCCTTTCTAACTGGAGGAATGCATTTTCAGCCTTCTGCTGCCATCATTAAATATTCAGCTCGAATGCAGCAACAATTCTTCTTTTTAAATCAAATTCTGGAAAAGGATTTCTTGCCAGGAGAAATGTTCTTTATGAAATCTCTTGGACATTTTGATCCCACATTATCCACTTTTTCATGGTAGCATGGCCGAGCGGTCTAAGGCGCTGGATTAAGGCTCCAGTCTCTTTGGAGGCGTGGGTTCGAATCCCACTGCTGCCAGTTTTCAATTTTGAAAGCTCTCAAGTTGCTTTCTGAACATTTTAGTGGTCAGAAGAACTTGCTTTTGAGGATGCTCAGAAATGGACTTTTTGGCCTTTTCTGAAACCGAACAAACTCTATAAGAAAAGGCTTTTGATGATATTCCCAAGATGTTATGGCACAGATTAAGCTACCCCGATGCGCTAGCTAAGTAGACATTAGGCGCACTCCACGATCTTGCACTTCAAAGCCTTCAATAGCCTAGAAACATCTGAAAAAGCAGTAGTGCGGTAATACTGTTGAACTCACTTGCGTTTGCTTCCTTTCTAACTGGAGGAATGCATTTTCAGCCTTCTGCTGCCATCATTAAATATTCAGCTCGAATGCAGCAACAATTCTTCTTTTTAAATCAAATTCTGGAAAAGGATTTCTTGCCAGGAGAAATGTTCTTTATGAAATCTCTTGGACATTTTGATCCCAAATTATCCACTTTTTCATGGTAGCATGGCCGAGCGGTCTAAGGCGCTGGATTAAGGCTCCAGCCTCTTTGGAGGCGTGGGTTCGAATCGCACTGCTGCCAGTTTTCAATTTTGAAAGCTCTCAAGTTGCTTTCTGAACATTTTAGTGGTCAGAAGAACTTGCTTTTGATGATGCTCAGAAATGGACTTTTTGGCCTTTTCTGAAACCGAACAAACTCTATAAGAAAAGGCTTTTGATGATATTCCCAAGATGTTATGGCACAGATTAAGCTACCCTGATGCGCTAGCTAAGTAGACATTAGGCGCACTCCACGATCTTGCACTTCAAAGACTTCAATAGCCTAGAAACATCTGAAAAAGCAGCAGTGCGGTAATACTGTTGAACTCACTTGCGTTTGCTTCCTTTCTAACTGGAGGAATGCATTTTCAGCCTTCTGCTGCCATCATTAAATATTCAGCTCGAATGCAGCAACAATTCTTCTTTTTAAATCAAATTCTGGAAAAGGATTTCTTGCCAGGAGAAATGTTCTTTATGAAATCTCTTGGACATTTTGATCCAAAATTATCCACTTTTTCATGGTAGCATGGCCGAGCGGTCTAAGGCGCTGGATTAAGGCTCCAGTCTCTTTGGAGGCGTGGGTTCGAATCCCACTGCTGCCAGTTTTCAATTTTGAAAGCTCTCAAGTTGCTTTCTGAACATTTTAGTGGTCAGAAGAACTTGCTTTTGAGGATGCTCAGAAATGGACTTTTTGGCGGCCTTTTCTGAAACCGAACAAACTCTATAAGAAAAGGCTTTTGATGATATTCCCAAGATGTTATGGCACAGATTAAGCTACCCCGATGCGCTAGCTAAGTAGACATTAGGCGCACTCCACGATCTTGCACTTCAAAGCCTTCAATAGCCTAGAAACATCTGAAAAAGCAGTAGTGTGGTAATACTGTTGAACTCACTTGCGTTTGCTTCCTTTCTAACTGGAGGAATGCATTTTCAGCCTTCTGCTGCCATCATTAAATATTCAGCTCGAATGCAGCAACAATTCTTCTTTTTAAATCAAATTCTGGAAAAGGATTTCTTGCCAGGAGAAATGTTCTTTATGAAATCTCTTGGACATTTTGATCCCAAATTATCCACTTTTTCATGGTAGCATGGCCGAGCGGTCTAAGGCGCTGGATTAAGGCTCCAGTCTCTTTGGAGGCGTGGGTTCGAATCGCACTGCTGCCAGTTTTCAATTTTGAAAGCTCTCAAGTTGCTTTCTGAACATTTTAGTGGTCAGAAGAACTTGCTTTTGATGATGCTCAGAAATGGACTTTTTGGCCTTTTCTGAAACCGAACAAACTCTATAAGAAAAGGCTTTTGATGATATTCCCAAGATGTTATGGCACAGATTAAGCTACCCTGATGCGCTAGCTAAGTAGACATTAGGCGCACTCCACGATCTTGCACTTCAAAGCCTTCAATAGCCTAGAAACATCTGAAAAAGCAGTAGTGCGGTAATACTGTTGAACTCACTTGCGTTTGCTTCCTTTCTAACTGGAGGAATGCATTTTCAGCCTTCTGCTGCCATCATTAAATATTCAGCTCGAATGCAGCAACAATTCTTCTTTTTAAATCACATTCTGGAAAAGGATTTCTTGCCAGGAGAAATGTTCTTTATGAAATCTCTTGGACATTTTGATCCCAAATTATCCACTTTTTCATGGTAGCATGGCCGAGCGGTCTAAGGCGCTGGATTAAGGCTCCAGTCTCTTTGGAGGCGTGGGTTCGAATCGCACTGCTGCCAGTTTTCAATTTTGAAAGCTCTCAAGTTGCTTTCTGAACATTTTAGTGGTCAGAAGAACTTGCTTTTGATGATGCTCAGAAATGGACTTTTTGGCCTTTTCTGAAACCGAACAAACTCTATAAGAAAAGGCTTTTGATGATATTCCCAAGATGTTATGGCACAGATTAAGCTACCCTGATGCGCTAGCTAAGTAGACATTAGGCGCACTCCACGATCTTGCACTTCAAAGCCTTCAATAGCCTAGAAACATCTGAAAAAGCAGTAGTGCGGTAATACTGTTGAACTCACTTGCGTTTGCTTCCTTTCTAACTGGAGGAATGCATTTTCAGCCTTCTGCTGCCATCATTAAATATTCAGCTCAAATGCAGCAACAATTCTTCTTTTTAAATCAAATTCTGGAAAAGGATTTCTTGCCAGGAGAAATGTTCTTTATGAAATCTCTTGGACATTTTGATCCAAAATTATCCACTTTTTCATGGTAGCATGGCCGAGCGGTCTAAGGCGCTGGATTAAGGCTCCAGTCTCTTTGGAGGCGTGGGTTCGAATCCCACTGCTGCCAGTTTTCAATTTTGAAAGCTCTCAAGTTGCTTTCTGAACATTTTAGTGGTCAGAAGAACTTGCTTTTGAGGATGCTCAGAAATGGACTTTTTGGCCTTTTCTGAAACCGAACAAACTCTATAAGAAAAGGCTTTTGATGATATTCCCAAGATGTTATGGCACAGATTAAGCTACCCTGATGCGCTAGCTAAGTAGACATTAGGCGCACTCCACGATCTTGCACTTCAAAGCCTTCAATAGCCTAGAAACATCTGAAAAAGCAGTAGTGCGGTAATACTGTTGAACTCACTTGCGTTTGCTTCCTTTCTAACTGGAGGAATGCATTTTCAGCCTTCTGCTGCCATCATTAAATATTCAGCTCGAATGCAGCAACAATTCTTCTTTTTAAATCAAATTCTGGAAAAGGATTTCTTGCCAGGAGAAATGTTCTTTATGAAATCTCTTGGACATTTTGATCCAAAATTATCCACTTTTTCATGGTAGCATGGCCGAGCGGTCTAAGGCGCTGGATTAAGGCTCCAGTCTCTTTGGAGGCGTGGGTTCGAATCCCACTGCTGCCAGTTTTCAATTTTGAAAGCTCTCAAGTTGCTTTCTGAACATTTTAGTGGTCAGAAGAACTTGCTTTTGAGGATGCTCAGAAATGGACTTTTTGGCCTTTTCTGAAACCGAACAAACTCTATAAGAAAAGGCTTTTGATGATATTCCCAAGATGTTATGGCACAGATTAAGCTACCCCGATGCGCTAGCTAAGTAGACATTAGGCGCACTCCACGATCTTGCACTTCAAAGCCTTCAATAGCCTAGAAACATCTGAAAAAGCAGTAGTGCGGTAATACTGTTGAACTCACTTGCGTTTGCTTCCTTTCTAACTGGAGGAATGCATTTTCAGCCTTCTGCTGCCATCATTAAATATTCAGCTCGAATGCAGCAACAATTCTTCTTTTTAAATCACATTCTGGAAAAGGATTTCTTGCCAGGAGAAATGTTCTTTATGAAATCTCTTGGACATTTTGATCCCACATTATACACTTTTTCATGGTAGCATGGCCGAGCGGTCTAAGGCGCTGGATTAAGGCTCCAGTCTCTTTGGAGGCGTGGGTTCGAATCCCACTGCTGCCAGTTTTCAATTTTGAAAGCTCTCAAGTTGCTTTCTGAACATTTTAGTGGTCAGAAGAACTTGCTTTTGAGGATGCTCAGAAATGGACTTTTTGGCCTTTTCTGAAACCGAACAAACTCTATAAGAAAAGGCTTTTGATGATATTCCCAAGATGTTATGGCACAGATTAAGCTACCCCGATGCGCTAGCTAAGTAGACATTAGGCGCACTCCACGATCTTGCACTTCAAAGCCTTCAATAGCCTAGAAACATCTGAAAAAGCAGTAGTGCGGTAATACTGTTGAACTCACTTGCGTTTGCTTCCTTTCTAACTGGAGGAATGCATTTTCAGCCTTCTGCTGCCATCATTAAATATTCAGCTCGAATGCAGCAACAATTCTTCTTTTTAAATCAAATTCTGGAAAAGGATTTCTTGCCAGGAGAAATGTTCTTTATGAAATCTCTTGGACATTTTGATCCCAAATTATCCACTTTTTCATGGTAGCATGGCCGAGCGGTCTAAGGCGCTGGATTAAGGCTCCAGTCTCTTTGGAGGCGTGGGTTCGAATCGCACTGCTGCCAGTTTTCAATTTTGAAAGCTCTCAAGTTGCTTTCTGAACATTTTAGTGGTCAGAAGAACTTGCTTTTGATGATGCTCAGAAATGGACTTTTTGGCCTTTTCTGAAACCGAACAAACTCTATAAGAAAAGGCTTTTGATGATATTCCCAAGATGTTATGGCACAGATTAAGCTACCCTGATGCGCTAGCTAAGTAGACATTAGGCGCACTCCACGATCTTGCACTTCAAAGCCTTCAATAGCCTAGAAACATCTGAAAAAGCAGTAGTGCGGTAATACTGTTGAACTCACTTGCGTTTGCTTCCTTTCTAACTGGAGGAATGCATTTTCAGCCTTCTGCTGCCATCATTAAATATTCAGCTCGAATGCAGCAACAATTCTTCTTTTTAAATCAAATTCTGGAAAAGGATTTCTTGCCAGGAGAAATGTTCTTTATGAAATCTCTTGGACATTTTGATCCAAAATTATCCACTTTTTCATGGTAGCATGGCCGAGCGGTCTAAGGCGCTGGATTAAGGCTCCAGTCTCTTTGGAGGCGTGGGTTCGAATCCCACTGCTGCCAGTTTTCAATTTTGAAAGCTCTCAAGTTGCTTTCTGAACATTTTAGTGGTCAGAAGAACTTGCTTTTGAGGATGCTCAGAAATGGACTTTTTGGCCTTTTCTGAAACCGAACAAACTCTATAAGAAAAGGCTTTTGATGATATTCCCAAGATGTTATGGCACAGATTAAGCTACCCCGATGCGCTAGCTAAGTAGACATTAGGCGCACTCCACGATCTTGCACTTCAAAGCCTTCAATAGCCTAGAAACATCTGAAAAAGCAGTAGTGTGGTAATACTGTTGAACTCACTTGCGTTTGCTTCCTTTCTAACTGGAGGAATGCATTTTCAGCCTTCTGCTGCCATCATTAAATATTCAGCTCGAATGCAGCAACAATTCTTCTTTTTAAATCAAATTCTGGAAAAGGATTTCTTGCCAGGAGAAATGTTCTTTATGAAATCTCTTGGACATTTTGATCCCAAATTATCCACTTTTTCATGGTAGCATGGCCGAGCGGTCTAAGGCGCTGGATTAAGGCTCCAGTCTCTTTGGAGGCGTGGGTTCGAATCGCACTGCTGCCAGTTTTCAATTTTGAAAGCTCTCAAGTTGCTTTCTGAACATTTTAGTGGTCAGAAGAACTTGCTTTTGATGATGCTCAGAAATGGACTTTTTGGCCTTTTCTGAAACCGAACAAACTCTATAAGAAAAGGCTTTTGATGATATTCCCAAGATGTTATGGCACAGATTAAGCTACCCTGATGCGCTAGCTAAGTAGACATTAGGCGCACTCCACGATCTGGCACTTCAAAGCCTTCAATAGCCTAGAAACATCTGAAAAAGCAGTAGTGCGGTAATACTGTTGAACTCACTTGCGTTTGCTTCCTTTCTAACTGGAGGAATGCATTTTCAGCCTTCTGCTGCCATCATTAAATATTCAGCTCGAATGCAGCAACAATTCTTCTTTTTAAATCAAATTCTGGAAAAGGATTTCTTGCCAGGAGAAATGTTCTTTATGAAATCTCTTGGACATTTTGATCCAAAATTATCCACTTTTTCATGGTAGCATGGCCGAGCGGTCTAAGGCGCTGGATTAAGGCTCCAGTCTCTTTGGAGGCGTGGGTTCGAATCCCACTGCTGCCAGTTTTCAATTTTGAAAGCTCTCAAGTTGCTTTCTGAACATTTTAGTGGTCAGAAGAACTTGCTTTTGAGGATGCTCAGAAATGGACTTTTTGGCCTTTTCTGAAACCGAACAAACTCTATAAGAAAAGGCTTTTGATGATATTCCCAAGATGTTATGGCACAGATTAAGCTACCCTGATGCGCTAGCTAAGTAGACATTAGGCGCACTCCACGATCTTGCACTTCAAAGCCTTCAATAGCCTAGAAACATCTGAAAAAGCAGTAGTGTGGTAATACTGTTGAACTCACTTGCGTTTGCTTCCTTTCTAACTGGAGGAATGCATTTTCAGCCTTCTGCTGCCATCATTAAATATTCAGCTCGAATGCAGCAACAATTCTTCTTTTTAAATCAAATTCTGGAAAAGGATTTCTTGCCAGGAGAAATGTTCTTTATGAAATCTCTTGGACATTTTGATCCAAAATTATCCACTTTTTCATGGTAGCATGGCCGAGCGGTCTAATGCGCTGGATTAAGGCTCCAGTCTCTTTGGAGGCGTGGGTTCGAATCCCACTGCTGCCAGTTTTCAATTTTGAAAGCTCTCAAGTTGCTTTCTGAACATTTTAGTGGTCAGAAGAACTTGCTTTTGATGATGCTCAGAAACGGACTTTTTGGCCTTTTCTGAAACCGAACAAACTCTATAAGAAAAGGCTTTTGATGATATTCCCAAGATGTTATGGCACAGATTAAGCTACCCCGATGCGCTAGCTAAGTAGACATTAGGCGCACTCCACGATCTTGCACTTCAAAGCCTTCAATAGCCTAGAAACATCTGAAAAAGCAGTAGTGCGGTAATACTGTTGAACTCACTTGCGTTTGCTTCCTTTCTAACTGGAGGAATGCATTTTCAGCCTTCTGCTGCCATCATTAAATATTCAGCTCGAATGCAGCAACAATTCTTCTTTTTAAATCAAATTCTGGAAAAGGATTTCTTGCCAGGAGAAATGTTCTTTATGAAATCTCTTGGACATTTTGATCCCACATTATCCACTTTTTCATGGTAGCATGGCCGAGCGGTCTAAGGCGCTGGATTAAGGCTCCAGTCTCTTTGGAGGCGTGGGTTCGAATCCCACTGCTGCCAGTTTTCAATTTTGAAAGCTCTCAAGTTGCTTTCTGAACATTTTAGTGGTCAGAAGAACTTGCTTTTGAGGATGCTCAGAAATGGACTTTTTGGCCTTTTCTGAAACCGAACAAACTCTATAAGAAAAGGCTTTTGATGATATTCCCAAGATGTTATGGCACAGATTAAGCTACCCCGATGCGCTAGCTAAGTAGACATTAGGCGCACTCCACGATCTTGCACTTCAAAGCCTTCAATAGCCTAGAAACATCTGAAAAAGCAGTAGTGCGGTAATACTGTTGAACTCACTTGCGTTTGCTTCCTTTCTAACTGGAGGAATGCATTTTCAGCCTTCTGCTGCCATCATTAAATATTCAGCTCGAATGCAGCAACAATTCTTCTTTTTAAATCAAATTCTGGAAAAGGATTTCTTGCCAGGAGAAATGTTCTTTATGAAATCTCTTGGACATTTTGATCCCAAATTATCCACTTTTTCATGGTAGCATGGCCGAGCGGTCTAAGGCGCTGGATTAAGGCTCCAGCCTCTTTGGAGGCGTGGGTTCGAATCGCACTGCTGCCAGTTTTCAATTTTGAAAGCTCTCAAGTTGCTTTCTGAACATTTTAGTGGTCAGAAGAACTTGCTTTTGATGATGCTCAGAAATGGACTTTTTGGCCTTTTCTGAAACCGAACAAACTCTATAAGAAAAGGCTTTTGATGATATTCCCAAGATGTTATGGCACAGATTAAGCTACCCTGATGCGCTAGCTAAGTAGACATTAGGCGCACTCCACGATCTTGCACTTCAAAGACTTCAATAGCCTAGAAACATCTGAAAAAGCAGCAGTGCGGTAATACTGTTGAACTCACTTGCGTTTGCTTCCTTTCTAACTGGAGGAATGCATTTTCAGCCTTCTGCTGCCATCATTAAATATTCAGCTCGAATGCAGCAACAATTCTTCTTTTTAAATCAAATTCTGGAAAAGGATTTCTTGCCAGGAGAAATGTTCTTTATGAAATCTCTTGGACATTTTGATCCAAAATTATCCACTTTTTCATGGTAGCATGGCCGAGCGGTCTAAGGCGCTGGATTAAGGCTCCAGTCTCTTTGGAGGCGTGGGTTCGAATCCCACTGCTGCCAGTTTTCAATTTTGAAAGCTCTCAAGTTGCTTTCTGAACATTTTAGTGGTCAGAAGAACTTGCTTTTGAGGATGCTCAGAAATGGACTTTTTGGCCTTTTCTGAAACCGAACAAACTCTATAAGAAAAGGCTTTTGATGATATTCCCAAGATGTTATGGCACAGATTAAGCTACCCTGATGCGCTAGCTAAGTAGACATTAGGCGCACTCCACGATCTTGCACTTCAAAGCCTTCAATAGCCTAGAAACATCTGAAAAAGCAGTAGTGCGGTAATACTGTTGAACTCACTTGCGTTTGCTTCCTTTCTAACTGGAGGAATGCATTTTCAGCCTTCTGCTGCCATCATTAAATATTCAGCTCGAATGCAGCAACAATTCTTCTTTTTAAATCAAATTCTGGAAAAGGATTTCTTGCCAGGAGAAATGTTCTTTATGAAATCTCTTGGACATTTTGATCCAAAATTATCCACTTTTTCATGGTAGCATGGCCGAGCGGTCTAATGCGCTGGATTAAGGCTCCAGTCTCTTTGGAGGCGTGGGTTCGAATCCCACTGCTGCCAGTTTTCAATTTTGAAAGCTCTCAAGTTGCTTTCTGAACATTTTAGTGGTCAGAAGAACTTGCTTTTGATGATGCTCAGAAACGGACTTTTTGGCCTTTTCTGAAACCGAACAAACTCTATAAGAAAAGGCTTTTGATGATATTCCCAAGATGTTATGGCACAGATTAAGCTACCCCGATGCGCTAGCTAAGTAGACATTAGGCGCACTCCACGATCTTGCACTTCAAAGCCTTCAATAGCCTAGAAACATCTGAAAAAGCAGTAGTGCGGTAATACTGTTGAACTCACTTGCGTTTGCTTCCTTTCTAACTGGAGGAATGCATTTTCAGCCTTCTGCTGCCATCATTAAATATTCAGCTCGAATGCAGCAACAATTCTTCTTTTTAAATCAAATTCTGGAAAAGGATTTCTTGCCAGGAGAAATGTTCTTTATGAAATCTCTTGGACATTTTGATCCCACATTATCCACTTTTTCATGGTAGCATGGCCGAGCGGTCTAAGGCGCTGGATTAAGGCTCCAGTCTCTTTGGAGGCGTGGGTTCGAATCCCACTGCTGCCAGTTTTCAATTTTGAAAGCTCTCAAGTTGCTTTCTGAACATTTTAGTGGTCAGAAGAACTTGCTTTTGAGGATGCTCAGAAATGGACTTTTTGGCCTTTTCTGAAACCGAACAAACTCTATAAGAAAAGGCTTTTGATGATATTCCCAAGATGTTATGGCACAGATTAAGCTACCCCGATGCGCTAGCTAAGTAGACATTAGGCGCACTCCACGATCTTGCACTTCAAAGCCTTCAATAGCCTAGAAACATCTGAAAAAGCAGTAGTGCGGTAATACTGTTGAACTCACTTGCGTTTGCTTCCTTTCTAACTGGAGGAATGCATTTTCAGCCTTCTGCTGCCATCATTAAATATTCAGCTCGAATGCAGCAACAATTCTTCTTTTTAAATCAAATTCTGGAAAAGGATTTCTTGCCAGGAGAAATGTTCTTTATGAAATCTCTTGGACATTTTGATCCCACATTATCCACTTTTTCATGGTAGCATGGCCGAGCGGTCTAAGGCGCTGGATTAAGGCTCCAGTCTCTTTGGAGGCGTGGGTTCGAATCCCACTGCTGCCAGTTTTCAATTTTGAAAGCTCTCAAGTTGCTTTCTGAACATTTTAGTGGTCAGAAGAACTTGCTTTTGAGGATGCTCAGAAATGGACTTTTTGGCCTTTTCTGAAACCGAACAAACTCTATAAGAAAAGGCTTTTGATGATATTCCCAAGATGTTATGGCACAGATTAAGCTACCCCGATGCGCTAGCTAAGTAGACATTAGGCGCACTCCACGATCTTGCACTTCAAAGCCTTCAATAGCCTAGAAACATCTGAAAAAGCAGTAGTGCGGTAATACTGTTGAACTCACTTGCGTTTGCTTCCTTTCTAACTGGAGGAATGCATTTTCAGCCTTCTGCTGCCATCATTAAATATTCAGCTCGAATGCAGCAACAATTCTTCTTTTTAAATCAAATTCTGGAAAAGGATTTCTTGCCAGGAGAAATGTTCTTTATGAAATCTCTTGGACATTTTGATCCCAAATTATCCACTTTTTCATGGTAGCATGGCCGAGCGGTCTAAGGCGCTGGATTAAGGCTCCAGCCTCTTTGGAGGCGTGGGTTCGAATCGCACTGCTGCCAGTTTTCAATTTTGAAAGCTCTCAAGTTGCTTTCTGAACATTTTAGTGGTCAGAAGAACTTGCTTTTGATGATGCTCAGAAATGGACTTTTTGGCCTTTTCTGAAACCGAACAAACTCTATAAGAAAAGGCTTTTGATGATATTCCCAAGATGTTATGGCACAGATTAAGCTACCCTGATGCGCTAGCTAAGTAGACATTAGGCGCACTCCACGATCTTGCACTTCAAAGACTTCAATAGCCTAGAAACATCTGAAAAAGCAGCAGTGCGGTAATACTGTTGAACTCACTTGCGTTTGCTTCCTTTCTAACTGGAGGAATGCATTTTCAGCCTTCTGCTGCCATCATTAAATATTCAGCTCGAATGCAGCAACAATTCTTCTTTTTAAATCAAATTCTGGAAAAGGATTTCTTGCCAGGAGAAATGTTCTTTATGAAATCTCTTGGACATTTTGATCCAAAATTATCCACTTTTTCATGGTAGCATGGCCGAGCGGTCTAAGGCGCTGGATTAAGGCTCCAGTCTCTTTGGAGGCGTGGGTTCGAATCCCACTGCTGCCAGTTTTCAATTTTGAAAGCTCTCAAGTTGCTTTCTGAACATTTTAGTGGTCAGAAGAACTTGCTTTTGAGGATGCTCAGAAATGGACTTTTTGGCGGCCTTTTCTGAAACCGAACAAACTCTATAAGAAAAGGCTTTTGATGATATTCCCAAGATGTTATGGCACAGATTAAGCTACCCCGATGCGCTAGCTAAGTAGACATTAGGCGCACTCCACGATCTTGCACTTCAAAGCCTTCAATAGCCTAGAAACATCTGAAAAAGCAGTAGTGTGGTAATACTGTTGAACTCACTTGCGTTTGCTTCCTTTCTAACTGGAGGAATGCATTTTCAGCCTTCTGCTGCCATCATTAAATATTCAGCTCGAATGCAGCAACAATTCTTCTTTTTAAATCAAATTCTGGAAAAGGATTTCTTGCCAGGAGAAATGTTCTTTATGAAATCTCTTGGACATTTTGATCCCAAATTATCCACTTTTTCATGGTAGCATGGCCGAGCGGTCTAAGGCGCTGGATTAAGGCTCCAGTCTCTTTGGAGGCGTGGGTTCGAATCGCACTGCTGCCAGTTTTCAATTTTGAAAGCTCTCAAGTTGCTTTCTGAACATTTTAGTGGTCAGAAGAACTTGCTTTTGAGGATGCTCAGAAATGGACTTTTTGGCCTTTTCTGAAACCGAACAAACTCTATAAGAAAAGGCTTTTGATGATATTCCCAAGATGTTATGGCACAGATTAAGCTACCCCGATGCGCTAGCTAAGTAGACATTAGGCGCACTCCACGATCTTGCACTTCAAAGCCTTCAATAGCCTAGAAACATCTGAAAAAGCAGTAGTGCGGTAATACTGTTGAACTCACTTGCGTTTGCTTCCTTTCTAACTGGAGGAATGCATTTTCAGCCTTCTGCTGCCATCATTAAATATTCAGCTCGAATGCAGCAACAATTCTTCTTTTTAAATCAAATTCTGGAAAAGGATTTCTTGCCAGGAGAAATGTTCTTTATGAAATCTCTTGGACATTTTGATCCCAAATTATCCACTTTTTCATGGTAGCATGGCCGAGCGGTCTAAGGCGCTGGATTAAGGCTCCAGCCTCTTTGGAGGCGTGGGTTCGAATCGCACTGCTGCCAGTTTTCAATTTTGAAAGCTCTCAAGTTGCTTTCTGAACATTTTAGTGGTCAGAAGAACTTGCTTTTGATGATGCTCAGAAATGGACTTTTTGGCCTTTTCTGAAACCGAACAAACTCTATAAGAAAAGGCTTTTGATGATATTCCCAAGATGTTATGGCACAGATTAAGCTACCCTGATGCGCTAGCTAAGTAGACATTAGGCGCACTCCACGATCTTGCACTTCAAAGACTTCAATAGCCTAGAAACATCTGAAAAAGCAGCAGTGCGGTAATACTGTTGAACTCACTTGCGTTTGCTTCCTTTCTAACTGGAGGAATGCATTTTCAGCCTTCTGCTGCCATCATTAAATATTCAGCTCGAATGCAGCAACAATTCTTCTTTTTAAATCAAATTCTGGAAAAGGATTTCTTGCCAGGAGAAATGTTCTTTATGAAATCTCTTGGACATTTTGATCCAAAATTATCCACTTTTTCATGGTAGCATGGCCGAGCGGTCTAAGGCGCTGGATTAAGGCTCCAGTCTCTTTGGAGGCGTGGGTTCGAATCCCACTGCTGCCAGTTTTCAATTTTGAAAGCTCTCAAGTTGCTTTCTGAACATTTTAGTGGTCAGAAGAACTTGCTTTTGAGGATGCTCAGAAATGGACTTTTTGGCGGCCTTTTCTGAAACCGAACAAACTCTATAAGAAAAGGCTTTTGATGATATTCCCAAGATGTTATGGCACAGATTAAGCTACCCCGATGCGCTAGCTAAGTAGACATTAGGCGCACTCCACGATCTTGCACTTCAAAGCCTTCAATAGCCTAGAAACATCTGAAAAAGCAGTAGTGTGGTAATACTGTTGAACTCACTTGCGTTTGCTTCCTTTCTAACTGGAGGAATGCATTTTCAGCCTTCTGCTGCCATCATTAAATATTCAGCTCGAATGCAGCAACAATTCTTCTTTTTAAATCAAATTCTGGAAAAGGATTTCTTGCCAGGAGAAATGTTCTTTATGAAATCTCTTGGACATTTTGATCCCAAATTATCCACTTTTTCATGGTAGCATGGCCGAGCGGTCTAAGGCGCTGGATTAAGGCTCCAGTCTCTTTGGAGGCGTGGGTTCGAATCGCACTGCTGCCAGTTTTCAATTTTGAAAGCTCTCAAGTTGCTTTCTGAACATTTTAGTGGTCAGAAGAACTTGCTTTTGATGATGCTCAGAAATGGACTTTTTGGCCTTTTCTGAAACCGAACAAACTCTATAAGAAAAGGCTTTTGATGATATTCCCAAGATGTTATGGCACAGATTAAGCTACCCTGATGCGCTAGCTAAGTAGACATTAGGCGCACTCCACGATCTTGCACTTCAAAGCCTTCAATAGCCTAGAAACATCTGAAAAAGCAGTAGTGCGGTAATACTGTTGAACTCACTTGCGTTTGCTTCCTTTCTAACTGGAGGAATGCATTTTCAGCCTTCTGCTGCCATCATTAAATATTCAGCTCGAATGCAGCAACAATTCTTCTTTTTAAATCACATTCTGGAAAAGGATTTCTTGCCAGGAGAAATGTTCTTTATGAAATCTCTTGGACATTTTGATCCCAAATTATCCACTTTTTCATGGTAGCATGGCCGAGCGGTCTAAGGCGCTGGATTAAGGCTCCAGTCTCTTTGGAGGCGTGGGTTCGAATCGCACTGCTGCCAGTTTTCAATTTTGAAAGCTCTCAAGTTGCTTTCTGAACATTTTAGTGGTCAGAAGAACTTGCTTTTGATGATGCTCAGAAATGGACTTTTTGGCCTTTTCTGAAACCGAACAAACTCTATAAGAAAAGGCTTTTGATGATATTCCCAAGATGTTATGGCACAGATTAAGCTACCCTGATGCGCTAGCTAAGTAGACATTAGGCGCACTCCACGATCTTGCACTTCAAAGCCTTCAATAGCCTAGAAACATCTGAAAAAGCAGTAGTGCGGTAATACTGTTGAACTCACTTGCGTTTGCTTCCTTTCTAACTGGAGGAATGCATTTTCAGCCTTCTGCTGCCATCATTAAATATTCAGCTCAAATGCAGCAACAATTCTTCTTTTTAAATCAAATTCTGGAAAAGGATTTCTTGCCAGGAGAAATGTTCTTTATGAAATCTCTTGGACATTTTGATCCAAAATTATCCACTTTTTCATGGTAGCATGGCCGAGCGGTCTAAGGCGCTGGATTAAGGCTCCAGTCTCTTTGGAGGCGTGGGTTCGAATCCCACTGCTGCCAGTTTTCAATTTTGAAAGCTCTCAAGTTGCTTTCTGAACATTTTAGTGGTCAGAAGAACTTGCTTTTGAGGATGCTCAGAAATGGACTTTTTGGCCTTTTCTGAAACCGAACAAACTCTATAAGAAAAGGCTTTTGATGATATTCCCAAGATGTTATGGCACAGATTAAGCTACCCTGATGCGCTAGCTAAGTAGACATTAGGCGCACTCCACGATCTTGCACTTCAAAGCCTTCAATAGCCTAGAAACATCTGAAAAAGCAGTAGTGCGGTAATACTGTTGAACTCACTTGCGTTTGCTTCCTTTCTAACTGGAGGAATGCATTTTCAGCCTTCTGCTGCCATCATTAAATATTCAGCTCGAATGCAGCAACAATTCTTCTTTTTAAATCAAATTCTGGAAAAGGATTTCTTGCCAGGAGAAATGTTCTTTATGAAATCTCTTGGACATTTTGATCCAAAATTATCCACTTTTTCATGGTAGCATGGCCGAGCGGTCTAAGGCGCTGGATTAAGGCTCCAGTCTCTTTGGAGGCGTGGGTTCGAATCCCACTGCTGCCAGTTTTCAATTTTGAAAGCTCTCAAGTTGCTTTCTGAACATTTTAGTGGTCAGAAGAACTTGCTTTTGATGATGCTCAGAAATGGACTTTTTGGCCTTTTCTGAAACCGAACAAACTCTATAAGAAAAGGCTTTTGATGATATTCCCAAGATGTTATGGCACAGATTAAGCTACCCCGATGCGCTAGCTAAGTAGACATTAGGCGCACTCCACGATCTTGCACTTCAAAGCCTTCAATAGCCTAGAAACATCTGAAAAAGCAGTAGTGCGGTAATACTGTTGAACTCACTTGCGTTTGCTTCCTTTCTAACTGGAGGAATGCATTTTCAGCCTTCTGCTGCCATCATTAAATATTCAGCTCGAATGCAGCAACAATTCTTCTTTTTAAATCACATTCTGGAAAAGGATTTCTTGCCAGGAGAAATGTTATTTATGAAATCTCTTGGACATTTTGATCCCAAATTATCCACTCTTTTATGGTAGCATGGCCGAGCGGTCTAAGGCGCTGGATTAAGGCTCCAGTCTCTTTGGAGGCATGGGTTCGAATACCACTGCTGCCAGTTTTCAATTTTGAAAGCTCTCAAGTTGCTTTCTGAACATTTTAGTGGTCAGAAGAACTTGCTTTTGATGATGCTCAGAAATGGACTTTTTGGCCTTTTCTGAAACCGAACAAACTCTATAAGAAAAGGCTTTTGATGATATTCCCAAGATGTTATGGCACAGATTAAGCTACCCTGATGCGCTAGCTAAGTAGACATTAGGCGCACTCCACGATCTTGCACTTCAAAGCCTTCAATAGCCTAGAAACATCTGAAAAAGCAGTAGTGCGGTAATACTGTTGAACTCACTTGCGTTTGCTTCCTTTCTAACTGGAGGAATGCATTTTCAGCCTTCTGCTGCCATCATTAAATATTCAGCTCGAATGCAGCAACAATTCTTCTTTTTAAATCAAATTCTGGAAAAGGATTTCTTGCCAGGAGAAATGTTCTTTATGAAATCTCTTGGACATTTTGATCCAAAATTATCCACTTTTTCATGGTAGCATGGCCGAGCGGTCTAATGCGCTGGATTAAGGCTCCAGTCTCTTTGGAGGCGTGGGTTCGAATCCCACTGCTGCCAGTTTTCAATTTTGAAAGCTCTCAAGTTGCTTTCTGAACATTTTAGTGGTCAGAAGAACTTGCTTTTGATGATGCTCAGAAACGGACTTTTTGGCCTTTTCTGAAACCGAACAAACTCAATAAGAAAAGGCTTTTGATGATATTCCCAAGATGTTATGGCACAGATTAAGCTACCCCGATGCGCTAGCTAAGTAGACATTAGGCGCACTCCACGATCTTGCACTTCAAAGCCTTCAATAGCCTAGAAACATCTGAAAAAGCAGTAGTGCGGTAATACTGTTGAACTCACTTGCGTTTGCTTCCTTTCTAACTGGAGGAATGCATTTTCAGCCTTCTGCTGCCATCATTAAATATTCAGCTCGAATGCAGCAACAATTCTTCTTTTTAAATCAAATTCTGGAAAAGGATTTCTTGCCAGGAGAAATGTTCTTTATGAAATCTCTTGGACATTTTGATCCCACATTATCCACTTTTTCATGGTAGCATGGCCGAGCGGTCTAAGGCGCTGGATTAAGGCTCCAGTCTCTTTGGAGGCGTGTGTTCAAATCCCACTGCTGCCAGTTTTCAATTTTGAAAGCTCTCAAGTTGCTTTCTGAACATTTTAGTGGTCAGAAGAACTTGCTTTTGATGATGCTCAGAAATGGACTTTTTGGCCTTTTCTGAAACCGAACAAACTCTATAAGAAAAGGCTTTTGATGATATTCCCAAGATGTTATGGCACAGATTAAGCTACCCTGATGCGCTAGCTAAGTAGACATTAGGCGCACTCCACGATCTTGCACTTCAAAGCCTTCAATAGCCTAGAAACATCTGAAAAAGCAGTAGTGCGGTAATACTGTTGAACTCACTTGCGTTTGCTTCCTTTCTAACTGGAGGAATGCATTTTCAGCCTTCTGCTGCCATCATTAAATATTCAGCTCGAATGCAGCAACAATTCTTCTTTTTAAATCAAATTCTGGAAAAGGATTTCTTGCCAGGAGAAATGTTCTTTATGAAATCTCTTGGACATTTTGATCCAAAATTATCCACTTTTTCATGGTAGCATGGCCGAGCGGTCTAATGCGCTGGATTAAGGCTCCAGTCTCTTTGGAGGCGTGGGTTCGAATCGCACTGCTGCCAGTTTTCAATTTTGAAAGCTCTCAAGTTGCTTTCTGAACATTTTAGTGGTCAGAAGAACTTGCTTTTGATGATGCTCAGAAATGGACTTTTTGGCCTTTTCTGAAACCGAACAAACTGTATAAGAAAAGGCTTTTGATGATATTCCCAAGATGTTATGGCACAGATTAAGCTACCCTGATGCGCTAGCTAAGTAGACATTAGGCGCACTCCATGATCTTGCACTTCAAAGCCTTCAATAGCCTAGAAACATCTGAAAAAGCAGTAGTGCGGTAATACTGTTGAACTCACTTGCGTTTGCTTCCTTTCTAACTGGAGGAATGCATTTTCAGCCTTCTGCTGCCATCATTAAATATTCAGCTCGAATGCAGCAACAATTCTTCTTTTTAAATCAAATTCTGGAAAAGGATTTCTTGCCAGGAGAAATGTTCTTTATGAAATCTCTTGGACATTTTGATCCAAAATTATCCACTTTTTCATGGTAGCATGGCCGAGCGGTCTAAGGCGCTGGATTAAGGCTCCAGTCTCTTTGGAGGCGTGGGTTCGAATCCCACTGCTGCCAGTTTTCAATTTTGAAAGCTCTCAAGTTGCTTTCTGAACATTTTAGTGGTCAGAAGAACTTGCTTTTGAGGATGCTCAGAAATGGACTTTTTGGCCTTTTCTGAAACCGAACAAACTCTATAAGAAAAGGCTTTTGATGATATTCCCAAGATGTTATGGCACAGATTAAGCTACCCCGATGCGCTAGCTAAGTAGACATTAGGCGCACTCCACGATCTTGCACTTCAAAGCCTTCAATAGCCTAGAAACATCTGAAAAAGCAGTAGTGTGGTACTACTGTTGAACTCACTTGCGTTTGCTTCCTTTCTAACTGGAGGAATGCATTTTCAGCCTTCTGCTGCCATCATTAAATATTCAGCTCGAATGCAGCAACAATTCTTCTTTTTAAATCAAATTCTGGAAAAGGATTTCTTGCCAGGAGAAATGTTCTTTATGAAATCTCTTGGACATTTTGATCCCAAATTATCCACTTTTTCATGGTAGCATGGCCGAGCGGTCTAAGGCGCTGGATTAAGGCTCCAGTCTCTTTGGAGGCGTGGGTTCGAATCGCACTGCTGCCAGTTTTCAATTTTGAAAGCTCTCAAGTTGCTTTCTGAACATTTTAGTGGTCAGAAGAACTTGCTTTTGATGATGCTCAGAAATGGACTTTTTGGCCTTTTCTGAAACCGAACAAACTCTATAAGAAAAGGCTTTTGATGATATTCCCAAGATGTTATGGCACAGATTAAGCTACCCTGATGCGCTAGCTAAGTAGACATTAGGCGCACTCCACGATCTTGCACTTCAAAGCCTTCAATAGCCTAGAAACATCTGAAAAAGCAGTAGTGCGGTAATACTGTTGAACTCACTTGCGTTTGCTTCCTTTCTAACTGGAGGAATGCATTTTCAGCCTTCTGCTGCCATCATTAAATATTCAGCTCGAATGCAGCAACAATTCTTCTTTTTAAATCAAATTCTGGAAAAGGATTTCTTGCCAGGAGAAATGTTCTTTATGAAATCTCTTGGACATTTTGATCCCAAATTATCCACTTTTTCATGGTAGCATGGCCGAGCGGTCTAAGGCGCTGGATTAAGGCTCCAGTCTCTTTGGAGGCGTGGGTTCGAATCCCACTGCTGCCAGTTTTCAATTTTGAAAGCTCTCAAGTTGCTTTCTGAACATTTTAGTGGTCAGAAGAACTTGCTTTTGAGGATGCTCAGAAATGGACTTTTTGGCCTTTTCTGAAACCGAACAAACTCTATAAGAAAAGGCTTTTGATGATATTCCCAAGATGTTATGGCACAGATTAAGCTACCCCGATGCGCTAGCTAAGTAGACATTAGGCGCACTCCACGATCTTGCACTTCAAAGCCTTCAATAGCCTAGAAACATCTGAAAAAGCAGTAGTGTGGTAATACTGTTGAACTCACTTGCGTTTGCTTCCTTTCTAACTGGAGGAATGCATTTTCAGCCTTCTGCTGCCATCATTAAATATTCAGCTCGAATGCAGCAACAATTCTTCTTTTTAAATCAAATTCTGGAAAAGGATTTCTTGCCAGGAGAAATGTTCTTTATGAAATCTCTTGGACATTTTGATCCCAAATTATCCACTTTTTCATGGTAGCATGGCCGAGCGGTCTAAGGCGCTGGATTAAGGCTCCAGTCTCTTTGGAGGCGTGGGTTCGAATCGCACTGCTGCCAGTTTTCAATTTTGAAAGCTCTCAAGTTGCTTTCTGAACATTTTAGTGGTCAGAAGAACTTGCTTTTGATGATGCTCAGAAATGGACTTTTTGGCCTTTTCTGAAACCGAACAAACTCTATAAGAAAAGGCTTTTGATGATATTCCCAAGATGTTATGGCACAGATTAAGCTACCCCGATGCGCTAGCTAAGTAGACATTAGGCGCACTCCACGATCTTGCACTTCAAAGCCTTCAATAGCCTAGAAACATCTGAAAAAGCAGTAGTGCGGTAATACTGTTGAACTCACTTGCGTTTGCTTCCTTTCTAACTGGAGGAATGCATTTTCAGCCTTCTGCTGCCATCATTAAATATTCAGCTCGAATGCAGCAACAATTCTTCTTTTTAAATCAAATTCTGGAAAAGGATTTCTTGCCAGGAGAAATGTTCTTTATGAAATCTCTTGGACATTTTGATCCCAAATTATCCACTTTTTCATGGTAGCATGGCCGAGCGGTCTAAGGCGCTGGATTAAGGCTCCAGTCTCTTTGGAGGCGTGGGTTCGAATCGCACTGCTGCCAGTTTTCAATTTTGAAAGCTCTCAAGTTGCTTTCTGAACATTTTAGTGGTCAGAAGAACTTGCTTTTGATGATGCTCAGAAATGGACTTTTTGGCCTTTTCTGAAACCGAACAAACTCTATAAGAAAAGGCTTTTGATGATATTCCCAAGATGTTATGGCACAGATTAAGCTACCCTGATGCGCTAGCTAAGTAGACATTAGGCGCACTCCACGATCTTGCACTTCAAAGCCTTCAATAGCCTAGAAACATCTGAAAAAGCAGTAGTGCGGTAATACTGTTGAACTCACTTGCGTTTGCTTCCTTTCTAACTGGAGGAATGCATTTTCAGCCTTCTGCTGCCATCATTAAATATTCAGCTCGAATGCAGCAACAATTCTTCTTTTTAAATCAAATTCTGGAAAAGGATTTCTTGCCAGGAGAAATGTTCTTTATGAAATCTCTTGGACATTTTGATCCAAAATTATCCACTTTTTCATGGTAGCATGGCCGAGCGGTCTAAGGCGCTGGATTAAGGCTCCAGTCTCTTTGGAGGCGTGGGTTCGAATCCCACTGCTGCCAGTTTTCAATTTTGAAAGCTCTCAAGTTGCTTTCTGAACATTTTAGTGGTCAGAAGAACTTGCTTTTGAGGATGCTCAGAAATGGACTTTTTGGCCTTTTCTGAAACCGAACAAACTCTATAAGAAAAGGCTTTTGATGATATTCCCAAGATGTTATGGCACAGATTAAGCTACCCCGATGCGCTAGCTAAGTAGACATTAGGCGCACTCCACGATCTTGCACTTCAAAGCCTTGAATAGCCTAGAAACATCTGAAAAAGCAGTAGTGCGGTAATACTGTTGAACTCACTTGCGTTTGCTTCCTTTCTAACTGGAGGAATGCATTTTCAGCCTTCTGCTGCCATCATTAAATATTCAGCTCGAATGCAGCAACAATTCTTCTTTTTAAATCAAATTCTGGAAAAGGATTTCTTGCCAGGAGAAATGTTCTTTATGAAATCTCTTGGACATTTTGATCCCAAATTATCCACTTTTTCATGGTAGCATGGCCGAGCGGTCTAAGGCGCTGGATTAAGGCTCCAGTCTCTTTGGAGGCGTGGGTTCGAATCGCACTGCTGCCAGTTTTCAATTTTGAAAGCTCTCAAGTTGCTTTCTGAACATTTTAGTGGTCAGAAGAACTTGCTTTTGATGATGCTCAGAAATGGACTTTTTGGCCTTTTCTGAAACCGAACAAACTGTATAAGAAAAGGCTTTTGATGATATTCCCAAGATGTTATGGCACAGATTAAGCTACCCTGATGCGCTAGCTAAGTAGACATTAGGCGCACTCCACGATCTTGCACTTCAAAGCCTTCAATAGCCTAGAAACATCTGAAAAAGCAGTAGTGCGGTAATACTGTTGAACTCACTTGCGTTTGCTTCCTTTCTAACTGGAGGAATGCATTTTCAGCCTTCTGCTGCCATCATTAAATATTCAGCTCGAATGCAGCAACAATTCTTCTTTTTAAATCAAATTCTGGAAAAGGATTTCTTGCCAGGAGAAATGTTCTTTATGAAATCTCTTGGACATTTTGATCCCAAATTATCCACTTTTTCATGGTAGCATGGCCGAGCGGTCTAAGGCGCTGGATTAAGGCTCCAGTCTCTTTGGAGGCGTGGGTTCGAATCGCACTGCTGCCAGTTTTCAATTTTGAAAGCTCTCAAGTTGCTTTCTGAACATTTTAGTGGTCAGAAGAACTTGCTTTTGATGATGCTCAGAAATGGACTTTTTGGCCTTTTCTGAAACCGAACAAACTCTATAAGAAAAGGCTTTTGATGATATTCCCAAGATGTTATGGCACAGATTAAGCTACCCCGATGCGCTAGCTAAGTAGACATTAGGCGCACTCCACGATCTTGCACTTCAAAGCCTTCAATAGCCTAGAAACATCTGAAAAAGCAGTAGTGCGGTAATACTGTTGAACTCACTTGCGTTTGCTTCCTTTCTAACTGGAGGAATGCATTTTCAGCCTTCTGCTGCCATCATTAAATATTCAGCTCGAATGCAGCAACAATTCTTCTTTTTAAATCAAATTCTGGAAAAGGATTTCTTGCCAGGAGAAATGTTCTTTATGAAATCTCTTGGACATTTTGATCCCAAATTATCCACTTTTTCATGGTAGCATGGCCGAGCGGTCTAAGGCGCTGGATTAAGGCTCCAGTCTCTTTGGAGGCGTGGGTTCGAATCGCACTGCTGCCAGTTTTCAATTTTGAAAGCTCTCAAGTTGCTTTCTGAACATTTTAGTGGTCAGAAGAACTTGCTTTTGATGATGCTCAGAAATGGACTTTTTGGCCTTTTCTGAAACCGAACAAACTGTATAAGAAAAGGCTTTTGATGATATTCCTAAGATGTTATGGCACAGATTAAGCTACCCCGATGCGCTAGCTAAGTAGACATTAGGCGCACTCCACGATCTTGCACTTCAAAGCCTTCAATAGCCTAGAAACATCTGAAAAAGCAGTAGTGCGGTAATACTGTTGAACTCACTTGCGTTTGCTTCCTTTCTAACTGGAGGAATGCATTTTCAGCCTTCTGCTGCCATCATTAAATATTCAGCTCGAATGCAGCAACAATTCTTCTTTTTAAATCAAATTCTGGAAAAGGATTTCTTGCCAGGAGAAATGTTCTTTATGAAATCTCTTGGACATTTTGATCCAAAATTATCCACTTTTTCATGGTAGCATGGCCGAGCGGTCTAAGGCGCTGGATTAAGGCTCCAGTCTCTTTGGAGGCGTGGGTTCGAATCCCACTGCTGCCAGTTTTCAATTTTGAAAGCTCTCAAGTTGCTTTCTGAACATTTTAGTGGTCAGAAGAACTTGCTTTTGAGGATGCTCAGAAATGGACTTTTTGGCCTTTTCTGAAACCGAACAAACTCTATAAGAAAAGGCTTTTGATGATATTCCCAAGATGTTATGGCACAGATTAAGCTACCCCGATGCGCTAGCTAAGTAGACATTAGGCGCACTCCACGATCTTGCACTTCAAAGCCTTCAATAGCCTAGAAACATCTGAAAAAGCAGTAGTGCGGTAATACTGTTGAACTCACTTGCGTTTGCTTCCTTTCTAACTGGAGGAATGCATTTTCAGCCTTCTGCTGCCATCATTAAATATTCAGCTCGAATGCAGCAACAATTCTTCTTTTTAAATCAAATTCTGGAAAAGGATTTCTTGCCAGGAGAAATGTTCTTTATGAAATCTCTTGGACATTTTGATCCCAAATTATCCACTTTTTCATGGTAGCATGGCCGAGCGGTCTAAGGCGCTGGATTAAGGCTCCAGTCTCTTTGGAGGCGTGGGTTCGAATCGCACTGCTGCCAGTTTTCAATTTTGAAAGCTCTCAAGTTGCTTTCTGAACATTTTAGTGGTCAGAAGAACTTGCTTTTGATGATGCTCAGAAATGGACTTTTTGGCCTTTTCTGAAACCGAACAAACTGTATAAGAAAAGGCTTTTGATGATATTCCTAAGATGTTATGGCACAGATTAAGCTACCCCGATGCGCTAGCTAAGTAGACATTAGGCGCACTCCACGATCTTGCACTTCAAAGCCTTCAATAGCCTAGAAACATCTGAAAAAGCAGTAGTGCGGTAATACTGTTGAACTCACTTGCGTTTGCTTCCTTTCTAACTGGAGGAATGCATTTTCAGCCTTCTGCTGCCATCATTAAATATTCAGCTCGAATGCAGCAACAATTCTTCTTTTTAAATCAAATTCTGGAAAAGGATTTCTTGCCAGGAGAAATGTTCTTTATGAAATCTCTTGGACATTTTGATCCAAAATTATCCACTTTTTCATGGTAGCATGGCCGAGCGGTCTAAGGCGCTGGATTAAGGCTCCAGTCTCTTTGGAGGCGTGGGTTCGAATCCCACTGCTGCCAGTTTTCAATTTTGAAAGCTCTCAAGTTGCTTTCTGAACATTTTAGTGGTCAGAAGAACTTGCTTTTGAGGATGCTCAGAAATGGACTTTTTGGCCTTTTCTGAAACCGAACAAACTCTATAAGAAAAGGCTTTTGATGATATTCCCAAGATGTTATGGCACAGATTAAGCTACCCCGATGCGCTAGCTAAGTAGACATTAGGCGCACTCCACGATCTTGCACTTCAAAGCCTTCAATAGCCTAGAAACATCTGAAAAAGCAGTAGTGTGGTAATACTGTTGAACTCACTTGCGTTTGCTTCCTTTCTAACTGGAGGAATGCATTTTCAGCCTTCTGCTGCCATCATTAAATATTCAGCTCGAATGCAGCAACAATTCTTCTTTTTAAATCAAATTCTGGAAAAGGATTTCTTGCCAGGAGAAATGTTCTTTATGAAATCTCTTGGACATTTTGATCCCAAATTATCCACTTTTTCATGGTAGCATGGCCGAGCGGTCTAAGGTGCTGGATTAAGGCTCCAGTCTCTTTGGAGGCGTGGGTTCGAATCGCACTGCTGCCAGTTTTCAATTTTGAAAGCTCTCAAGTTGCTTTCTGAACATTTTAGTGGTCAGAAGAACTTGCTTTTGATGATGCTCAGAAATGGACTTTTTGGCCTTTTCTGAAACCGAACAAACTGTATAAGAAAAGGCTTTTGATGATATTCCCAAGATGTTATGGCACAGATTAAGCTACCCTGATGCGCTAGCTAAGTAGACATTAGGCGCACTCCACGATCTTGCACTTCAAAGCCTTCAATAGCCTAGAAACATCTGAAAAAGCAGTAGTGCGGTAATACTGTTGAACTCACTTGCGTTTGCTTCCTTTCTAACTGGAGGAATGCATTTTCAGCCTTCTGCTGCCATCATTAAATATTCAGCTCGAATGCAGCAACAATTCTTCTTTTTAAATCAAATTCTGGAAAAGGATTTCTTGCCAGGAGAAATGTTCTTTATGAAATCTCTTGGACATTTTGATCCAAAATTATCCACTTTTTCATGGTAGCATGGCCGAGCGGTCTAAGGCGCTGGATTAAGGCTCCAGTCTCTTTGGAGGCGTGGGTTCGAATCCCACTGCTGCCAGTTTTCAATTTTGAAAGCTCTCAAGTTGCTTTCTGAACATTTTAGTGGTCAGAAGAACTTGCTTTTGATGATGCTCAGAAATGGACTTTTTGGCCTTTTCTGAAACCGAACAAACTCTATAAGAAAAGGCTTTTGATGATATTCCCAAGATGTTATGGCACAGATTAAGCTACCCTGATGCGCTAGCTAAGTAGACATTAGGCGCACTCCACGATCTTGCACTTCAAAGCCTTCAATAGCCTAGAAACATCTGAAAAAGCAGTAGTGCGGTAATACTGTTGAACTCACTTGCGTTTGCTTCCTTTCTAACTGGAGGAATGCATTTTCAGCCTTCTGCTGCCATCATTAAATATTCAGCTCGAATGCAGCAACAATTCTTCTTTTTAAATCAAATTCTGGAAAAGGATTTCTTGCCAGGAGAAATGTTCTTTATGAAATCTCTTGGACATTTTGATCCCAAATTATCCACTTTTTCATGGTAGCATGGCCGAGCGGTCTAAGGCGCTGGATTAAGGCTCCAGTCTCTTTGGAGGCGTGGGTTCGAATCCCACTGCTGCCAGTTTTCAATTTTGAAAGCTCTCAAGTTGCTTTCTGAACATTTTAGTGGTCAGAAGAACTTGCTTTTGAGGATGCTCAGAAATGGACTTTTTGGCCTTTTCTGAAACCGAACAAACTCTATAAGAAAAGGCTTT
>NC_089849.1:79215996-79313496 GCF_035609145.1 Eleutherodactylus coqui
TCTGAACATTTTAGTGGTCAGAAGAACTTGCTTTTGAGGATGCTCAGAAATGGACTTTTTGGCCTTTTCTGAAACCGAACAAACTCTATAAGAAAAGGCTTTTGATGATATTCCCAAGATGTTATGGCACAGATTAAGCTACCCCGATGCGCTAGCTAAGTAGACATTAGGCGCACTCCACGATCTTGCACTTCAAAGCCTTCAATAGCCTAGAAACATCTGAAAAAGCAGTAGTGCGGTAATACTGTTGAACTCACTTGCGTTTGCTTCCTTTCTAACTGGAGGAATGCATTTTCAGCCTTCTGCTGCCATCATTAAATATTCAGCTCGAATGCAGCAACAATTCTTCTTTTTAAATCAAATTCTGGAAAAGGATTTCTTGCCAGGAGAAATGTTCTTTATGAAATCTCTTGGACATTTTGATCCAAAATTATCCACTTTTTCATGGTAGCATGGCCGAGCGGTCTAAGGCGCTGGATTAAGGCTCCAGTCTCTTTGGAGGCGTGGGTTTGAATCCCACTGCTGCCAGTTTTCAATTTTGAAAGCTCTCAAGTTGCTTTCTGAACATTTTAGTGGTCAGAAGAACTTGCTTTTGAGGATGCTCAGAAATGGACTTTTTGGCCTTTTCTGAAACCGAACAAACTCTATAAGAAAAGGCTTTTGATGATATTCCCAAGATGTTATGGCACAGATTAAGCTACCCCGATGCGCTAGCTAAGTAGACATTTGGCGCACTCCACGATCTTGCACTTCAAAGCCTTCAATAGCCTAGAAACATCTGAAAAAGCAGTAGTGCGGTAATACTGTTGAACTCACTTGCGTTTGCTTCCTTTCTAACTGGAGGAATGCATTTTCAGCCTTCTGCTGCCATCATTAAATATTCAGCTCGAATGCAGCAACAATTCTTCTTTTTAAATCACATTCTGGAAAAGGATTTCTTGCCAGGAGAAATGTTATTTATGAAATCTCTTGGACATTTTGATCCCAAATTATCCACTCTTTCATGGTAGCATGGCCGAGCGGTCTAAGGCGCTGGATTAAGGCTCCAGTCTCTTTGGAGGCATGGGTTCGAATACCACTGCTGCCAGTTTTCAATTTTGAAAGCTCTCAAGTTGCTTTCTGAACATTTTAGTGGTCAGAAGAACTTGCTTTTGATGATGCTCAGAAATGGACTTTTTGGCCTTTTCTGAAACCGAACAAACTCTATAAGAAAAGGCTTTTGATGATATTCCCAAGATGTTATGGCACAGATTAAGCTACCCTGATGCGCTAGCTAAGTAGACATTAGGCGCACTCCACGATCTTGCACTTCAAAGCCTTCAATAGCCTAGAAACATCTGAAAAAGCAGTAGTGCGGTAATACTGTTGAACTCACTTGCGTTTGCTTCCTTTCTAACTGGAGGAATGCATTTTCAGCCTTCTGCTGCCATCATTAAATATTCAGCTCGAATGCAGCAACAATTCTTCTTTTTAAATCAAATTCTGGAAAAGGATTTCTTGCCAGGAGAAATGTTCTTTATGAAATCTCTTGGACATTTTGATCCAAAATTATCCACTTTTTCATGGTAGCATGGCCGAGCGGTCTAATGCGCTGGATTAAGGCTCCAGTCTCTTTGGAGGCGTGGGTTCGAATCCCACTGCTGCCAGTTTTCAATTTTGAAAGCTCTCAAGTTGCTTTCTGAACATTTTAGTGGTCAGAAGAACTTGCTTTTGATGATGCTCAGAAACGGACTTTTTGGCCTTTTCTGAAACCGAACAAACTCTATAAGAAAAGGCTTTTGATGATATTCCCAAGATGTTATGGCACAGATTAAGCTACCCCGATGCGCTAGCTAAGTAGACATTAGGCGCACTCCACGATCTTGCACTTCAAAGCCTTCAATAGCCTAGAAACATCTGAAAAAGCAGTAGTGCGGTAATACTGTTGAACTCACTTGCGTTTGCTTCCTTTCTAACTGGAGGAATGCATTTTCAGCCTTCTGCTGCCATCATTAAATATTCAGCTCGAATGCAGCAACAATTCTTCTTTTTAAATCAAATTCTGGAAAAGGATTTCTTGCCAGGAGAAATGTTCTTTATGAAATCTCTTGGACATTTTGATCCAAAATTATCCACTTTTTCATGGTAGCATGGCCGAGCGGTCTAAGGCGCTGGATTAAGGCTCCAGTCTCTTTGGAGGCGTGGGTTCGAATCCCACTGCTGCCAGTTTTCAATTTTGAAAGCTCTCAAGTTGCTTTCTGAACATTTTAGTGGTCAGAAGAACTTGCTTTTGAGGATGCTCAGAAATGGACTTTTTGGCCTTTTCTGAAACCGAACAAACTCTATAAGAAAAGGCTTTTGATGATATTCCCAAGATGTTATGGCACAGATTAAGCTACCCCGATGCGCTAGCTAAGTAGACATTAGGCGCACTCCACGATCTTGCACTTCAAAGCCTTCAATAGCCTAGAAACATCTGAAAAAGCAGTAGTGCGGTAATACTGTTGAACTCACTTGCGTTTGCTTCCTTTCTAACTGGAGGAATGCATTTTCAGCCTTCTGCTGCCATCATTAAATATTCAGCTCGAATGCAGCAACAATTCTTCTTTTTAAATCAAATTCTGGAAAAGGATTTCTTGCCAGGAGAAATGTTCTTTATGAAATCTCTTGGACATTTTGATCCAAAATTATCCACTTTTTCATGGTAGCATGGCCGAGCGGTCTAAGGCGCTGGATTAAGGCTCCAGTCTCTTTGGAGGCGTGGGTTTGAATCCCACTGCTGCCAGTTTTCAATTTTGAAAGCTCTCAAGTTGCTTTCTGAACATTTTAGTGGTCAGAAGAACTTGCTTTTGAGGATGCTCAGAAATGGACTTTTTGGCCTTTTCTGAAACCGAACAAACTCTATAAGAAAAGGCTTTTGATGATATTCCCAAGATGTTATGGCACAGATTAAGCTACCCTGATGCGCTAGCTAAGTAGACATTAGGCGCACTCCACGATCTTGCACTTCAAAGCCTTCAATAGCCTAGAAACATCTGAAAAAGCAGTAGTGCGGTAATACTGTTGAACTCACTTGCGTTTGCTTCCTTTCTAACTGGAGGAATGCATTTTCAGCCTTCTGCTGCCATCATTAAATATTCAGCTCGAATGCAGCAACAATTCTTCTTTTTAAATCAAATTCTGGAAAAGGATTTCTTGCCAGGAGAAATGTTCTTTATGAAATCTCTTGGACATTTTGATCCAAAATTATCCACTTTTTCATGGTAGCATGGCCGAGCGGTCTAATGCGCTGGATTAAGGCTCCAGTCTCTTTGGAGGCGTGGGTTCGAATCCCACTGCTGCCAGTTTTCAATTTTGAAAGCTCTCAAGTTGCTTTCTGAACATTTTAGTGGTCAGAAGAACTTGCTTTTGATGATGCTCAGAAACGGACTTTTTGGCCTTTTCTGAAACCGAACAAACTCTATAAGAAAAGGCTTTTGATGATATTCCCAAGATGTTATGGCACAGATTAAGCTACCCCGATGCGCTAGCTAAGTAGACATTAGGCGCACTCCACGATCTTGCACTTCAAAGCCTTCAATAGCCTAGAAACATCTGAAAAAGCAGTAGTGCGGTAATACTGTTGAACTCACTTGCGTTTGCTTCCTTTCTAACTGGAGGAATGCATTTTCAGCCTTCTGCTGCCATCATTAAATATTCAGCTCGAATGCAGCAACAATTCTTCTTTTTAAATCAAATTCTGGAAAAGGATTTCTTGCCAGGAGAAATGTTCTTTATGAAATCTCTTGGACATTTTGATCCAAAAATATCCACTTTTTCATGGTAGCATGGCCGAGCGGTCTAAGGCGCTGGATTAAGACTCCAGTCTCTTTGGAGGCGTGGGTTCGAATCGCACTGCTGCCAGTTTTCAATTTTGAAAGCTCTCAAGTTGCTTTCTGAACATTTTAGTGGTCAGAAGAACTTGCTTTTGATGATGCTCAGAAATGGACTTTTTGGCCTTTTCTGAAACCGAACAAACTCTATAAGAAAAGGCTTTTGATGATATTCCCAAGATGTTATGGCACAGATTAAGCTACCCTGATGCGCTAGCTAAGTAGACATTAGGCGCACTCCACGATCTTGCACTTCAAAGCCTTCAATAGCCTAGAAACATCTGAAAAAGCAGTAGTGCGGTAATACTGTTGAACTCACTTGCGTTTGCTTCCTTTCTAACTGGAGGAATGCATTTTCAGCCTTCTGCTGCCATCATTAAATATTCAGCTCGAATGCAGCAACAATTCTTCTTTTTAAATCAAATTCTGGAAAAGGATTTCTTGCCAGGAGAAATGTTCTTTATGAAATCTCTTGGACATTTTGATCCCAAATTATCCACTTTTTCATGGTAGCATGGCCGAGCGGTCTAAGGCGCTGGATTAAGGCTCCAGTCTCTTTGGAGGCGTGGGTTCGAATCCCACTGCTGCCAGTTTTCAATTTTGAAAGCTCTCAAGTTGCTTTCTGAACATTTTAGTGGTCAGAAGAACTTGCTTTTGAGGATGCTCAGAAATGGACTTTTTGGCCTTTTCTGAAACCGAACAAACTCTATAAGAAAAGGCTTTTGATGATATTCCCAAGATGTTATGGCACAGATTAAGCTACCCCGATGCGCTAGCTAAGTAGACATTAGGCGCACTCCACGATCTTGCACTTCAAAGCCTTCAATAGCCTAGAAACATCTGAAAAAGCAGTAGTGTGGTAATACTGTTGAACTCACTTGCGTTTGCTTCCTTTCTAACTGGAGGAATGCATTTTCAGCCTTCTGCTGCCATCATTAAATATTCAGCTCGAATGCAGCAACAATTCTTCTTTTTAAATCAAATTCTGGAAAAGGATTTCTTGCCAGGAGAAATGTTCTTTATGAAATCTCTTGGACATTTTGATCCCAAATTATCCACTTTTTCATGGTAGCATGGCCGAGCGGTCTAAGGCGCTGGATTAAGGCTCCAGTCTCTTTGGAGGCGTGGGTTCGAATCCCACTGCTGCCAGTTTTCAATTTTGAAAGCTCTCAAGTTGCTTTCTGAACATTTTAGTGGTCAGAAGAACTTGCTTTTGATGATGCTCAGAAATGGACTTTTTGGCCTTTTCTGAAACCGAACAAACTCTATAAGAAAAGGCTTTTGATGATATTCCCAAGATGTTATGGCACAGATTAAGCTACCCTGATGCGCTAGCTAAGTAGACATTAGGCGCACTCCACGATCTTGCACTTCAAAGCCTTCAATAGCCTAGAAACATCTGAAAAAGCAGTAGTGCGGTAATACTGTTGAACTCACTTGCGTTTGCTTCCTTTCTAACTGGAGGAATGCATTTTCAGCCTTCTGCTGCCATCATTAAATATTCAGCTCGAATGCAGCAACAATTCTTCTTTTTAAATCAAATTCTGGAAAAGGATTTCTTGCCAGGAGAAATGTTCTTTATGAAATCTCTTGGACATTTTGATCCCAAATTATCCACTTTTTCATGGTAGCATGGCCGAGCGGTCTAAGGCGCTGGATTAAGGCTCCAGTCTCTTTGGAGGCGTGGGTTCGAATCCCACTGCTGCCAGTTTTCAATTTTGAAAGCTCTCAAGTTGCTTTCTGAACATTTTAGTGGTCAGAAGAACTTGCTTTTGAGGATGCTCAGAAATGGACTTTTTGGCCTTTTCTGAAACCGAACAAACTCTATAAGAAAAGGCTTTTGATGATATTCCCAAGATGTTATGGCACAGATTAAGCTACCCCGATGCGCTAGCTAAGTAGACATTAGGCGCACTCCACGATCTTGCACTTCAAAGCCTTCAATAGCCTAGAAACATCTGAAAAAGCAGTAGTGTGGTAATACTGTTGAACTCACTTGCGTTTGCTTCCTTTCTAACTGGAGGAATGCATTTTCAGCCTTCTGCTGCCATCATTAAATATTCAGCTCGAATGCAGCAACAATTCTTCTTTTTAAATCAAATTCTGGAAAAGGATTTCTTGCCAGGAGAAATGTTCTTTATGAAATCTCTTGGACATTTTGATCCCAAATTATCCACTTTTTCATGGTAGCATGGCCGAGCGGTCTAAGGCGCTGGATTAAGGCTCCAGTCTCTTTGGAGGCGTGGGTTCGAATCGCACTGCTGCCAGTTTTCAATTTTGAAAGCTCTCAAGTTGCTTTCTGAACATTTTAGTGGTCAGAAGAACTTGCTTTTGATGATGCTCAGAAATGGACTTTTTGGCCTTTTCTGAAACCGAACAAACTCTATAAGAAAAGGCTTTTGATGATATTCCCAAGATGTTATGGCACAGATTAAGCTACCCTGATGCGCTAGCTAAGTAGACATTAGGCGCACTCCACGATCTTGCACTTCAAAGCCTTCAATAGCCTAGAAACATCTGAAAAAGCAGTAGTGCGGTAATACTGTTGAACTCACTTGCGTTTGCTTCCTTTCTAACTGGAGGAATGCATTTTCAGCCTTCTGCTGCCATCATTAAATATTCAGCTCGAATGCAGCAACAATTCTTCTTTTTAAATCAAATTCTGGAAAAGGATTTCTTGCCAGGAGAAATGTTCTTTATGAAATCTCTTGGACATTTTGATCCCAAATTATCCACTTTTTCATGGTAGCATGGCCGAGCGGTCTAAGGCGCTGGATTAAGGCTCCAGTCTCTTTGGAGGCGTGGGTTCGAATCCCACTGCTGCCAGTTTTCAATTTTGAAAGCTCTCAAGTTGCTTTCTGAACATTTTAGTGGTCAGAAGAACTTGCTTTTGAGGATGCTCAGAAATGGACTTTTTGGCCTTTTCTGAAACCGAACAAACTCTATAAGAAAAGGCTTTTGATGATATTCCCAAGATGTTATGGCACAGATTAAGCTACCCCGATGCGCTAGCTAAGTAGACATTAGGCGCACTCCACGATCTTGCACTTCAAAGCCTTCAATAGCCTAGAAACATCTGAAAAAGCAGTAGTGTGGTAATACTGTTGAACTCACTTGCGTTTGCTTCCTTTCTAACTGGAGGAATGCATTTTCAGCCTTCTGCTGCCATCATTAAATATTCAGCTCGAATGCAGCAACAATTCTTCTTTTTAAATCAAATTCTGGAAAAGGATTTCTTGCCAGGAGAAATGTTCTTTATGAAATCTCTTGGACATTTTGATCCCAAATTATCCACTTTTTCATGGTAGCATGGCCGAGCGGTCTAAGGCGCTGGATTAAGGCTCCAGTCTCTTTGGAGGCGTGGGTTCGAATCCCACTGCTGCCAGTTTTCAATTTTGAAAGCTCTCAAGTTGCTTTCTGAACATTTTAGTGGTCAGAAGAACTTGCTTTTGATGATGCTCAGAAATGGACTTTTTGGCCTTTTCTGAAACCGAACAAACTCTATAAGAAAAGGCTTTTGATGATATTCCCAAGATGTTATGGCACAGATTAAGCTACCCTGATGCGCTAGCTAAGTAGACATTAGGCGCACTCCACGATCTTGCACTTCAAAGCCTTCAATAGCCTAGAAACATCTGAAAAAGCAGTAGTGCGGTAATACTGTTGAACTCACTTGCGTTTGCTTCCTTTCTAACTGGAGGAATGCATTTTCAGCCTTCTGCTGCCATCATTAAATATTCAGCTCGAATGCAGCAACAATTCTTCTTTTTAAATCAAATTCTGGAAAAGGATTTCTTGCCAGGAGAAATGTTCTTTATGAAATCTCTTGGACATTTTGATCCCAAATTATCCACTTTTTCATGGTAGCATGGCCGAGCGGTCTAAGGCGCTGGATTAAGGCTCCAGTCTCTTTGGAGGCGTGGGTTCGAATCCCACTGCTGCCAGTTTTCAATTTTGAAAGCTCTCAAGTTGCTTTCTGAACATTTTAGTGGTCAGAAGAACTTGCTTTTGAGGATGCTCAGAAATGGACTTTTTGGCCTTTTCTGAAACCGAACAAACTCTATAAGAAAAGGCTTTTGATGATATTCCCAAGATGTTATGGCACAGATTAAGCTACCCCGATGCGCTAGCTAAGTAGACATTAGGCGCACTCCACGATCTTGCACTTCAAAGCCTTCAATAGCCTAGAAACATCTGAAAAAGCAGTAGTGTGGTAATACTGTTGAACTCACTTGCGTTTGCTTCCTTTCTAACTGGAGGAATGCATTTTCAGCCTTCTGCTGCCATCATTAAATATTCAGCTCGAATGCAGCAACAATTCTTCTTTTTAAATCAAATTCTGGAAAAGGATTTCTTGCCAGGAGAAATGTTCTTTATGAAATCTCTTGGACATTTTGATCCCAAATTATCCACTTTTTCATGGTAGCATGGCCGAGCGGTCTAAGGCGCTGGATTAAGGCTCCAGTCTCTTTGGAGGCGTGGGTTCGAATCGCACTGCTGCCAGTTTTCAATTTTGAAAGCTCTCAAGTTGCTTTCTGAACATTTTAGTGGTCAGAAGAACTTGCTTTTGATGATGCTCAGAAATGGACTTTTTGGCCTTTTCTGAAACCGAACAAACTCTATAAGAAAAGGCTTTTGATGATATTCCCAAGATGTTATGGCACAGATTAAGCTACCCTGATGCGCTAGCTAAGTAGACATTAGGCGCACTCCACGATCTTGCACTTCAAAGCCTTCAATAGCCTAGAAACATCTGAAAAAGCAGTAGTGCGGTAATACTGTTGAACTCACTTGCGTTTGCTTCCTTTCTAACTGGAGGAATGCATTTTCAGCCTTCTGCTGCCATCATTAAATATTCAGCTCGAATGCAGCAACAATTCTTCTTTTTAAATCAAATTCTGGAAAAGGATTTCTTGCCAGGAGAAATGTTCTTTATGAAATCTCTTGGACATTTTGATCCCAAATTATCCACTTTTTCATGGTAGCATGGCCGAGCGGTCTAAGGCGCTGGATTAAGGCTCCAGTCTCTTTGGAGGCGTGGGTTCGAATCCCACTGCTGCCAGTTTTCAATTTTGAAAGCTCTCAAGTTGCTTTCTGAACATTTTAGTGGTCAGAAGAACTTGCTTTTGAGGATGCTCAGAAATGGATTTTTTGGCCTTTTCTGAAACCGAACAAACTCTATAAGAAAAGGCTTTTGATGATATTCCCAAGATGTTATGGCACAGATTAAGCTACCCCGATGCGCTAGCTAAGTAGACATTAGGCGCATTTCACGATCTTGCACTTCAAAGCCTTCAATAGCCTAGAAACATCTGAAAAAGCAGTAGTGTGGTAATACTGTTGAACTCACTTGCGTTTGCTTCCTTTCTAACTGGAGGAATGCATTTTCAGCCTTCTGCTGCCATCATTAAATATTCAGCTCGAATGCAGCAACAATTCTTCTTTTTAAATCAAATTCTGGAAAAGGATTTCTTGCCAGGAGAAATGTTCTTTATGAAATCTCTTGGACATTTTGATCCCAAATTATCCACTTTTTCATGGTAGCATGGCCGAGCGGTCTAAGGCGCTGGATTAAGGCTCCAGTCTCTTTGGAGGCGTGGGTTCGAATCGCACTGCTGCCAGTTTTCAATTTTGAAAGCTCTCAAGTTGCTTTCTGAACATTTTAGTGGTCAGAAGAACTTGCTTTTGATGATGCTCAGAAATGGACTTTTTGGCCTTTTCTGAAACCGAACAAACTCTATAAGAAAAGGCTTTTGATGATATTCCCAAGATGTTATGGCACAGATTAAGCTACCCCGATGCGCTAGCTAAGTAGACATTAGGCGCACTCCACGATCTTGCACTTCAAAGCCTTCAATAGCCTAGAAACATCTGAAAAAGCAGTAGTGCGGTAATACTGTTGAACTCACTTGCGTTTGCTTCCTTTCTAACTGGAGGAATGCATTTTCAGCCTTCTGCTGCCATCATTAAATATTCAGCTCGAATGCAGCAACAATTCTTCTTTTTAAATCAAATTCTGGAAAAGGATTTCTTGCCAGGAGAAATGTTCTTTATGAAATCTCTTGGACATTTTGATCCCAAATTATCCACTTTTTCATGGTAGCATGGCCGAGCGGTCTAAGGCGCTGGATTAAGGCTCCAGTCTCTTTGGAGGCGTGGGTTCGAATCGCACTGCTGCCAGTTTTCAATTTTGAAAGCTCTCAAGTTGCTTTCTGAACATTTTAGTGGTCAGAAGAACTTGCTTTTGATGATGCTCAGAAATGGACTTTTTGGCCTTTTCTGAAACCGAACAAACTCTATAAGAAAAGGCTTTTGATGATATTCCCAAAATGTTATGGCACAGATTAAGCTACCCTGATGCGCTAGCTAAGTAGACATTAGGCGCACTCCACGATCTTGCACTTCAAAGCCTTCAATAGCCTAGAAACATCTGAAAAAGCAGTAGTGCGGTAATACTGTTGAACTCACTTGCGTTTGCTTCCTTTCTAACTGGAGGAATGCATTTTCAGCCTTCTGCTGCCATCATTAAATATTCAGCTCGAATGCAGCAACAATTCTTCTTTTTAAATCAAATTCTGGAAAAGGATTTCTTGCCAGGAGAAATGTTCTTTATGAAATCTCTTGGACATTTTGATCCAAAAATATCCACTTTTTCATGGTAGCATGGCCGAGCGGTCTAAGGCGCTGGATTAAGACTCCAGTCTCTTTGGAGGCGTGGGTTCGAATCGCACTGCTGCCAGTTTTCAATTTTGAAAGCTCTCAAGTTGCTTTCTTAACATTTTAGTGGTCAGAAGAACTTGCTTTTGATGATGCTCAGAAATGGACTTTTTGGCCTTTTCTGAAACCGAACAAACTCTATAAGAAAAGGCTTTTGATGATATTCCCAAGATGTTATGGCACAGATTAAGCTACCCTGATGCGCTAGCTAAGTAGACATTAGGCGCACTCCACGATCTTGCACTTCAAAGCCTTCAATAGCCTAGAAACATCTGAAAAAGCAGTAGTGCGGTAATACTGTTGAACTCACTTGCGTTTGCTTCCTTTCTAACTGGAGGAATGCATTTTCAGCCTTCTGCTGCCATCATTAAATATTCAGCTCGAATGCAGCAACAATTCTTCTTTTTAAATCAAATTCTGGAAAAGGATTTCTTGCCAGGAGAAATGTTCTTTATGAAATCTCTTGGACATTTTGATCCCAAATTATCCACTTTTTCATGGTAGCATGGCCGAGCGGTCTAAGGCGCTGGATTAAGGCTCCAGTCTCTTTGGAGGCGTGGGTTCGAATCCCACTGCTGCCAGTTTTCAATTTTGAAAGCTCTCAAGTTGCTTTCTGAACATTTTAGTGGTCAGAAGAACTTGCTTTTGAGGATGCTCAGAAATGGACTTTTTGGCCTTTTCTGAAACCGAACAAACTCTATAAGAAAAGGCTTTTGATGATATTCCCAAGATGTTATGGCACAGATTAAGCTACCCCGATGCGCTAGCTAAGTAGACATTAGGCGCACTCCACGATCTTGCACTTCAAAGCCTTCAATAGCCTAGAAACATCTGAAAAAGCAGTAGTGTGGTAATACTGTTGAACTCACTTGCGTTTGCTTCCTTTCTAACTGGAGGAATGCATTTTCAGCCTTCTGCTGCCATCATTAAATATTCAGCTCGAATGCAGCAACAATTCTTCTTTTTAAATCAAATTCTGGAAAAGGATTTCTTGCCAGGAGAAATGTTCTTTATGAAATCTCTTGGACATTTTGATCCCAAATTATCCACTTTTTCATGGTAGCATGGCCGAGCGGTCTAAGGCGCTGGATTAAGGCTCCAGTCTCTTTGGAGGCGTGGGTTCGAATCCCACTGCTGCCAGTTTTCAATTTTGAAAGCTCTCAAGTTGCTTTCTGAACATTTTAGTGGTCAGAAGAACTTGCTTTTGATGATGCTCAGAAATGGACTTTTTGGCCTTTTCTGAAACCGAACAAACTCTATAAGAAAAGGCTTTTGATGATATTCCCAAGATGTTATGGCACAGATTAAGCTACCCTGATGCGCTAGCTAAGTAGACATTAGGCGCACTCCACGATCTTGCACTTCAAAGCCTTCAATAGCCTAGAAACATCTGAAAAAGCAGTAGTGCGGTAATACTGTTGAACTCACTTGCGTTTGCTTCCTTTCTAACTGGAGGAATGCATTTTCAGCCTTCTGCTGCCATCATTAAATATTCAGCTCGAATGCAGCAACAATTCTTCTTTTTAAATCAAATTCTGGAAAAGGATTTCTTGCCAGGAGAAATGTTCTTTATGAAATCTCTTGGACATTTTGATCCCAAATTATCCACTTTTTCATGGTAGCATGGCCGAGCGGTCTAAGGCGCTGGATTAAGGCTCCAGTCTCTTTGGAGGCGTGGGTTCGAATCGCACTGCTGCCAGTTTTCAATTTTGAAAGCTCTCAAGTTGCTTTCTGAACATTTTAGTGGTCAGAAGAACTTGCTTTTGATGATGCTCAGAAATGGACTTTTTGGCCTTTTCTGAAACCGAACAAACTCTATAAGAAAAGGCTTTTGATGATATTCCCAAGATGTTATGGCACAGATTAAGCTACCCTGATGCGCTAGCTAAGTAGACATTAGGCGCACTCCACGATCTTGCACTTCAAAGCCTTCAATAGCCTAGAAACATCTGAAAAAGCAGTAGTGCGGTAATACTGTTGAACTCACTTGCGTTTGCTTCCTTTCTAACTGGAGGAATGCATTTTCAGCCTTCTGCTGCCATCATTAAATATTCAGCTCGAATGCAGCAACAATTCTTCTTTTTAAATCAAATTCTGGAAAAAGGTTTCTTGCCAGGAGAAATGTTCTTTATGAAATCTCTTGGACATTTTGATCCCAAATTATCCACTTTTTCATGGTAGCATGGCCGAGCGGTCTAAGGCGCTGGATTAAGGCTCCAGTCTCTTTGGAGGCGTGGGTTCGAATCCCACTGCTGCCAGTTTTCAATTTTGAAAGCTCTCAAGTTGCTTTCTGAACATTTTAGTGGTCAGAAGAACTTGCTTTTGAGGATGCTCAGAAATGGATTTTTTGGCCTTTTCTGAAACCGAACAAACTCTATAAGAAAAGGCTTTTGATGATATTCCCAAGATGTTATGGCACAGATTAAGCTACCCCGATGCGCTAGCTAAGTAGACATTAGGCGCATTTCACGATCTTGCACTTCAAAGCCTTCAATAGCCTAGAAACATCTGAAAAAGCAGTAGTGTGGTAATACTGTTGAACTCACTTGCGTTTGCTTCCTTTCTAACTGGAGGAATGCATTTTCAGCCTTCTGCTGCCATCATTAAATATTCAGCTCGAATGCAGCAACAATTCTTCTTTTTAAATCAAATTCTGGAAAAGGATTTCTTGCCAGGAGAAATGTTCTTTATGAAATCTCTTGGACATTTTGATCCCAAATTATCCACTTTTTCATGGTAGCATGGCCGAGCGGTCTAAGGCGCTGGATTAAGGCTCCAGTCTCTTTGGAGGCGTGGGTTCGAATCGCACTGCTGCCAGTTTTCAATTTTGAAAGCTCTCAAGTTGCTTTCTGAACATTTTAGTGGTCAGAAGAACTTGCTTTTGATGATGCTCAGAAATGGACTTTTTGGCCTTTTCTGAAACCGAACAAACTCTATAAGAAAAGGCTTTTGATGATATTCCCAAGATGTTATGGCACAGATTAAGCTACCCCGATGCGCTAGCTAAGTAGACATTAGGCGCACTCCACGATCTTGCACTTCAAAGCCTTCAATAGCCTAGAAACATCTGAAAAAGCAGTAGTGCGGTAATACTGTTGAACTCACTTGCGTTTGCTTCCTTTCTAACTGGAGGAATGCATTTTCAGCCTTCTGCTGCCATCATTAAATATTCAGCTCGAATGCAGCAACAATTCTTCTTTTTAAATCAAATTCTGGAAAAGGATTTCTTGCCAGGAGAAATGTTCTTTATGAAATCTCTTGGACATTTTGATCCCAAATTATCCACTTTTTCATGGTAGCATGGCCGAGCGGTCTAAGGCGCTGGATTAAGGCTCCAGTCTCTTTGGAGGCGTGGGTTCGAATCGCACTGCTGCCAGTTTTCAATTTTGAAAGCTCTCAAGTTGCTTTCTGAACATTTTAGTGGTCAGAAGAACTTGCTTTTGATGATGCTCAGAAATGGACTTTTTGGCCTTTTCTGAAACCGAACAAACTCTATAAGAAAAGGCTTTTGATGATATTCCCAAGATGTTATGGCACAGATTAAGCTACCCCGATGCGCTAGCTAAGTAGACATTAGGCGCACTCCACGATCTTGCACTTCAAAGCCTTCAATAGCCTAGAAACATCTGAAAAAGCAGTAGTGCGGTAATACTGTTGAACTCACTTGCGTTTGCTTCCTTTCTAACTGGAGGAATGCATTTTCAGCCTTCTGCTGCCATCATTAAATATTCAGCTCGAATGCAGCAACAATTCTTCTTTTTAAATCAAATTCTGGAAAAGGATTTCTTGCCAGGAGAAATGTTCTTTATGAAATCTCTTGGACATTTTGATCCCAAATTATCCACTTTTTCATGGTAGCATGGCCGAGCGGTCTAAGGCGCTGGATTAAGGCTCCAGTCTCTTTGGAGGCGTGGGTTCGAATCGCACTGCTGCCAGTTTTCAATTTTGAAAGCTCTCAAGTTGCTTTCTGAACATTTTAGTGGTCAGAAGAACTTGCTTTTGATGATGCTCAGAAATGGACTTTTTGGCCTTTTCTGAAACCGAACAAACTCTATAAGAAAAGGCTTTTGATGATATTCCCAAGATGTTATGGCACAGATTAAGCTACCCCGATGCGCTAGCTAAGTAGACATTAGGCGCACTCCACGATCTTGCACTTCAAAGCCTTCAATAGCCTAGAAACATCTGAAAAAGCAGTAGTGCGGTAATACTGTTGAACTCACTTGCGTTTGCTTCCTTTCTAACTGGAGGAATGCATTTTCAGCCTTCTGCTGCCATCATTAAATATTCAGCTCGAATGCAGCAACAATTCTTCTTTTTAAATCAAATTCTGGAAAAGGATTTCTTGCCAGGAGAAATGTTCTTTATGAAATCTCTTGGACATTTTGATCCCAAATTATCCACTTTTTCATGGTAGCATGGCCGAGCGGTCTAAGGCGCTGGATTAAGGCTCCAGTCTCTTTGGAGGCGTGGGTTCGAATCGCACTGCTGCCAGTTTTCAATTTTGAAAGCTCTCAAGTTGCTTTCTGAACATTTTAGTGGTCAGAAGAACTTGCTTTTGATGATGCTCAGAAATGGACTTTTTGGCCTTTTCTGAAACCGAACAAACTCTATAAGAAAAGGCTTTTGATGATATTCCCAAGATGTTATGGCACAGATTAAGCTACCCCGATGCGCTAGCTAAGTAGACATTAGGCGCACTCCACGATCTTGCACTTCAAAGCCTTCAATAGCCTAGAAACATCTGAAAAAGCAGTAGTGCGGTAATACTGTTGAACTCACTTGCGTTTGCTTCCTTTCTAACTGGAGGAATGCATTTTCAGCCTTCTGCTGCCATCATTAAATATTCAGCTCGAATGCAGCAACAATTCTTCTTTTTAGATCAAATTCTGGAAAAGGATTTCTTGCCAGGAGAAATGTTCTTTATGAAATCTCTTGGACATTTTGATCCAAAATTATCCACTTTTTCATGGTAGCATGGCCGAGCGGTCTAAGGCGCTGGATTAAGGCTCCAGTCTCTTTGGAGGCGTGGGTTCGAATCCCACTGCTGCCAGTTTTCAATTTTGAAAGCTCTCAAGTTGCTTTCTGAACATTTTAGTGGTCAGAAGAACTTGCTTTTGAGGATGCTCAGAAATGGACTTTTTGGCCTTTTCTGAAACCGAACAAACTGTATAAGAAAAGGCTTTTGATGATATTCCCAAGATGTTATGGCACAGATTAAGCTACCCTGATGCGCTAGCTAAGTAGACATTAGGCGCACTCCACGATCTTGCACTTCAAAGCCTTCAATAGCCTAGAAACATCTGAAAAAGCAGTAGTGCGGTAATACTGTTGAACTCACTTGCGTTTGCTTCCTTTCTAACTGGAGGAATGCATTTTCAGCCTTCTGCTGCCATCATTAAATATTCAGCTCGAATGCAGCAACAATTCTTCTTTTTAAATCAAATTCTGGAAAAGGATTTCTTGCCAGGAGAAATGTTCTTTATGAAATCTCTTGGACATTTTCATCCAAAATTATCCACTTTTTCATGGTAGCATGGCCGAGCGGTCTAAGGCGCTGGATTAAGGCTCCAGTCTCTTTGGAGGCGTGGGTTCGAATCCCACTGCTGCCAGTTTTCAATTTTGAAAGCTCTCAAGTTGCTTTCTGAACATTTTAGTGGTCAGAAGAACTTGCTTTTGAGGATGCTCAGAAATGGACTTTTTGGCCTTTTCTGAAACCGAACAAACTCTATAAGAAAAGGCTTTTGATGATATTCCCAAGATGTTATGGCACAGATTAAGCTACCCCGATGCGCTAGCTAAGTAGACATTAGGCGCACTCCACGATCTTGCACTTCAAAGCCTTCAATAGCCTAGAAACATCTGAAAAAGCAGTAGTGCGGTAATACTGTTGAACTCACTTGCGTTTGCTTCCTTTCTAACTGGAGGAATGCATTTTCAGCCTTCTGCTGCCATCATTAAATATTCAGCTCGAATGCAGCAACAATTCTTCTTTTTAAATCAAATTCTGGAAAAGGATTTCTTGCCAGGAGAAATGTTCTTTATGTAATCTCTTGGACATTTTGATCCAAAATTATCCACTTTTTCATGGTAGCATGGCCGAGCAGTCTAAGGCGCTGGATTAAGGCTCCAGTCTCTTTGGAGGTGTGGGTTCGAATCCCACTGCTGCCAGTTTTCAATTTTGAAAGCTCTCAAGTTGCTTTCTGAACATTTTAGTGGTCAGAAGAACTTGCTTTTGATGATGCTCAGAAATGGACTTTTTGGCCTTTTCTGAAACCGAACAAACTGTATAAGAAAAGGCTTTTGATGATATTCCCAAGATGTTATGGCACAGATTAAGCTACCCTTATGTGCTAGCTAAGTAGACATTAGGCGCACTCCACGATCTTGCACTTCAAAGCCTTCAATAGCCTAGAAACATCTGAAAAAGCAGTAGTGCGGTAATACTGTTGAACTCACTTGCGTTTGCTTCCTTTCTAACTGGAGGAATGCATTTTCAGCCTTCTGCTGCCATCATTAAATATTCAGCTCGAATGCAGCAATTCTTCTTTTTAAATCAAATTCTGGAAAAGGATTTCTTGCCAGGAGAAATGTTCTTTATGAAATCTCTTGGACATTTTGATCCAAAATTATCCACTTTTTCATGGTAGCATGGCCGAGCGGTCTAAGGCGCTGGATTAAGGCTCCAGTCTCTTTGGAGGCGTGGGTTCGAATCCCACTGCTGCCAGTTTTCAATTTTGAAAGCTCTCAAGTTGCTTTCTGAACATTTTAGTGGTCAGAAGAACTTGCTTTTGATGATGCTCAGAAATGGACTTTTTGGCCTTTTCTGAAACCGAACAAACTGTATAAGAAAAGGCTTTTGATGATATTCCCAAGATGTTATGGCACAGATTAAGCTACCCTGATGCGCTAGCTAAGTAGACATTAGGCGCACTCCACGATCTTGCACTTCAAAGCCTTCAATAGCCTAGAAACATCTGAAAAAGCAGTAGTGCGGTAATACTGTTGAACTCACTTGCGTTTGCTTCCTTTCTAACTGGAGGAATGCATTTTCAGCCTTCTGCTGCCATCATTAAATATTCAGCTCGAATGCAGCAACAATTCTTCTTTTTAAATCAAATTCTGGAAAAGGATTTCTTGCCAGGAGAAATGTTCTTTATGAAATCTCTTGGACATTTTGATCCAAAATTATCCACTTTTTCATGGTAGCATGGCCGAGCGGTCTAAGGCGCTGGATTAAGGCTCCAGTCTCTTTGGAGGCGTGGGTTCGAATCCCACTGCTGCCAGTTTTCAATTTTGAAAGCTCTCAAGTTGCTTTCTGAACATTTTAGTGGTCAGAAGAACTTGCTTTTGATGATGCTCAGAAATGGACTTTTTGGCCTTTTCTGAAACCGAACAAACTCTATAAGAAAAGGCTTTTGATGATATTCCCAAGATGTTATGGCACAGATTAAGCTACCCCGATGCGCTAGCTAAGTAGACATTAGGCGCACTCCACGATCTTGCACTTCAAAGCCTTCAATAGCCTAGAAACATCTGAAAAAGCAGTAGTGCGGTAATACTGTTGAACTCACTTGCGTTTGCTTCCTTTCTAACTGGAGGAATGCATTTTCAGCCTTCTGCTGCCATCATTAAATATTCAGCTCGAATGCAGCAACAATTCTTCTTTTTAAATCAAATTCTGGAAAAGGATTTCTTGCCAGGAGAAATGTTCTTTATGAAATCTCTTGGACATTTTGATCCAAAATTATCCACTTTTTCATGGTAGCATGGCCGAGTGGTCTAATGCGCTGGATTAAGGCTCCAGTCTCTTTGGAGGCGTGGGTTCGAATCCCACTGCTGCCAGTTTTCAATTTTGAAAGCTCTCAAGTTGCTTTCTGAACATTTTAGTGGTCAGAAGAACTTGCTTTTGATGATGCTCAGAAACGGACTTTTTGGCCTTTTCTGAAACCGAACAAACTCTATAAGAAAAGGCTTTTGATGATATTCCCAAGATGTTATGGCACAGATTAAGCTACCCCGATGCGCTAGCTAAGTAGACATTAGGCGCACTCCACGATCTTGCACTTCAAAGCCTTCAATAGCCTAGAAACATCTGAAAAAGCAGTAGTGCGGTAATACTGTTGAACTCACTTGCGTTTGCTTCCTTTCTAACTGGAGGAATGCATTTTCAGCCTTCTGCTGCCATCATTAAATATTCAGCTCGAATGCAGCAACAATTCTTCTTTTTAAATCAAATTCTGGAAAAGGATTTCTTGCCAGGAGAAATGTTCTTTATGAAATCTCTTGGACATTTTGATCCCAAATTATCCACTTTTTCATGGTAGCATGGCCGAGCGGTCTAATGCGCTGGATTAAGGCTCCAGTCTCTTTGGAGGCGTGGGTTCGAATCGCACTGCTGCCAGTTTTCAATTTTGAAAGCTCTCAAGTTGCTTTCTGAACATTTTAGTGGTCAGAAGAACTTGCTTTTGATGATGCTCAGAAATGGACTTTTTGGCCTTTTCTGAAACCGAACAAACTGTATAAGAAAAGGCTTTTGATGATATTCCCAAGATGTTATGGCACAGATTAAGCTACCCTGATGCGCTAGCTAAGTAGACATTAGGCGCACTCCACGATCTTGCACTTCAAAGCCTTCAATAGCCTAGAAACATCAGAAAAAGCAGTAGTGCGGTAATACTGTTGAACTCACTTGCGTTTGCTTCCTTTCTAACTGGAGGAATGCATTTTCAGCCTTCTGCTGCCATCATTAAATATTCAGCTCGAATGCAGCAACAATTCTTTTTAAATCAAATTCTGGAAAAGGATTTCTTGCCAGGAGAAATGTTCTTTATGAAATCTCTTGGACATTTTGATCCAAAATTATCCACTTTTTCATGGTAGCATGGCCGAGCGGTCTAAGGCGCTGGATTAAGGCTCCAGTCTCTTTGGAGGTGTGGGTTCGAATCCCACTGCTGCCAGTTTTCAATTTTGAAAGCTCTCAAGTTGCTTTCTGAACATTTTAGTGGTCAGAAGAACTTGCTTTTGAGGATGCTCAGAAATGGACTTTTTGGCCTTTTCTGAAACCGAACAAACTCTATAAGAAAAGGCTTTTGATGATATTCCCAAGATGTTATGGCACAGATTAAGCTACCCTGATGCGCTAGCTAAGTAGACATTAGGCGCACTCCACGATCTTGCACTTCAAAGCCTTCAATAGCCTAGAAACATCTGAAAAAGCAGTAGTGCGGTAATACTGTTGAACTCACTTGCGTTTGCTTCCTTTCTAACTGGAGGAATGCATTTTCAGCCTTCTGCTGCCATCATTAAATATTCAGCTCGAATGCAGCAACAATTCTTCTTTTTAAATCAAATTCTGGAAAAGGATTTCTTGCCAGGAGAAATGTTCTTTATGAAATCTCTTGGACATTTTGATCCAAAATTATCCACTTTTTCATGGTAGCATGGCCGAGCGGTCTAAGGCGCTGGATTAAGGCTCCAGTCTCTTTGGAGGCGTGGGTTCGAATCCCACTGCTGCCAGTTTTCAATTTTGAAAGCTCTCAAGTTGCTTTCTGAACATTTTAGTGGTCAGAAGAACTTGCTTTTGAGGATGCTCAGAAATGGACTTTTTGGCCTTTTCTGAAACCGAACAAACTCTATAAGAAAAGGCTTTTGATGATATTCCCAAGATGTTATGGCACAGATTAAGCTACCCCGATGCGCTAGCTAAGTAGACATTAGGCGCACTCCACGATCTTGCACTTCAAAGCCTTCAATAGCCTAGAAACATCTGAAAAAGCAGTAGTGCGGTAATACTGTTGAACTCACTTGCGTTTGCTTCCTTTCTAACTGGAGGAATGCATTTTCAGCCTTCTGCTGCCATCATTAAATATTCAGCTCGAATGCAGCAACAATTCTTTTTAAATCAAATTCTGGAAAAGGATTTCTTGCCAGGAGAAATGTTCTTTATGAAATCTCTTGGACATTTTGATCCAAAATTATCCACTTTTTCATGGTAGCATGGCCGAGCGGTCTAAGGCGCTGGATTAAGGCTTCAGTCTCTTTGGAGGCATGGGTTCGAATCCCACTGCTGCCAGTTTTCAATTTTGAAAGCTCTCAAGTTGCTTTCTGAACATTTTAGTGGTCAGAAGAACTTGCTTTTGAGGATGCTCAGAAATGGACTTTTTGGCCTTTTCTGAAACCGAACAAACTGTATAAGAAAAGGCTTTTGATGATATTCCCAAGATGTTATGGCACAGATTAAGCTACCCTGATGCGCTAGCTAAGTAGACATTAGGCGCACTCCACGATCTTGCACTTCAAAGCCTTCAATAGCCTAGAAACATCTGAAAAAGCAGTAGTGCGGTAATACTGTTGAACTCACTTGCGTTTGCTTCCTTTCTAACTGGAGGAATGCATTTTCAGCCTTCTGCTGCCATCATTAAATATTCAGCTCGAATGCAGCAACAATTCTTCTTTTTAAATCAAATTCTGGAAAAGGATTTCTTGCCAGGAGAAATGTTCTTTATGAAATCTCTTGGACATTTTCATCCAAAATTATCCACTTTTTCATGGTAGCATGGCCGAGCGGTCTAAGGCGCTGGATTAAGGCTCCAGTCTCTTTGGAGGCGTGGGTTCGAATCCCACTGCTGCCAGTTTTCAATTTTGAAAGCTCTCAAGTTGCTTTCTGAACATTTTAGTGGTCAGAAGAACTTGCTTTTGAGGATGCTCAGAAATGGACTTTTTGGCCTTTTCTGAAACCGAACAAACTCTATAAGAAAAGGCTTTTGATGATATTCCCAAGATGTTATGGCACAGATTAAGCTACCCCGATGCGCTAGCTAAGTAGACATTAGGCGCACTCCACGATCTTGCACTTCAAAGCCTTCAATAGCCTAGAAACATCTGAAAAAGCAGTAGTGCGGTAATACTGTTGAACTCACTTGCGTTTGCTTCCTTTCTAACTGGAGGAATGCATTTTCAGCCTTCTGCTGCCATCATTAAATATTCAGCTCGAATGCAGCAACAATTCTTCTTTTTAAATCAAATTCTGGAAAAGGATTTCTTGCCAGGAGAAATGTTCTTTATGAAATCTCTTGGACATTTTGATCCCAAATTATCCACTTTTTCATGGTAGCATGGCCGAGCGGTCTAAGGCGCTGGATTAAGGCTCCAGTCTCTTTGGAGGCGTGGGTTCGAATCCCACTGCTGCCAGTTTTCAATTTTGAAAGCTCTCAAGTTGCTTTCTGAACATTTTAGTGGTCAGAAGAACTTGCTTTTGAGGATGCTCAGAAATGGACTTTTTGGCCTTTTCTGAAACCGAACAAACTCTATAAGAAAAGGCTTTTGATGATATTCCCAAGATGTTATGGCACAGATTAAGCTACCCCGATGCGCTAGCTAAGTAGACATTAGGCGCACTCCACGATCTTGCACTTCAAAGCCTTCAATAGCCTAGAAACATCTGAAAAAGCAGTAGTGTGGTAATACTGTTGAACTCACTTGCGTTTGCTTCCTTTCTAACTGGAGGAATGCATTTTCAGCCTTCTGCTGCCATCATTAAATATTCAGCTCGAATGCAGCAACAATTCTTCTTTTTAAATCAAATTCTGGAAAAGGATTTCTTGCCAGGAGAAATGTTCTTTATGAAATCTCTTGGACATTTTGATCCCAAATTATCCACTTTTTCATGGTAGCATGGCCGAGCGGTCTAAGGCGCTGGATTAAGGCTCCAGTCTCTTTGGAGGCGTGGGTTCGAATCCCACTGCTGCCAGTTTTCAATTTTGAAAGCTCTCAAGTTGCTTTCTGAACATTTTAGTGGTCAGAAGAACTTGCTTTTGATGATGCTCAGAAATGGACTTTTTGGCCTTTTCTGAAACCGAACAAACTCTATAAGAAAAGGCTTTTGATGATATTCCCAAGATGTTATGGCACAGATTAAGCTACCCTGATGCGCTAGCTAAGTAGACATTAGGCGCACTCCACGATCTTGCACTTCAAAGCCTTCAATAGCCTAGAAACATCTGAAAAAGCAGTAGTGCGGTAATACTGTTGAACTCACTTGCGTTTGCTTCCTTTCTAACTGGAGGAATGCATTTTCAGCCTTCTGCTGCCATCATTAAATATTCAGCTCGAATGCAGCAACAATTCTTCTTTTTAAATCAAATTCTGGAAAAGGATTTCTTGCCAGGAGAAATGTTCTTTATGAAATCTCTTGGACATTTTGATCCCAAATTATCCACTTTTTCATGGTAGCATGGCCGAGCGGTCTAAGGCGCTGGATTAAGGCTCCAGTCTCTTTGGAGGCGTGGGTTCGAATCCCACTGCTGCCAGTTTTCAATTTTGAAAGCTCTCAAGTTGCTTTCTGAACATTTTAGTGGTCAGAAGAACTTGCTTTTGAGGATGCTCAGAAATGGACTTTTTGGCCTTTTCTGAAACCGAACAAACTCTATAAGAAAAGGCTTTTGATGATATTCCCAAGATGTTATGGCACAGATTAAGCTACCCCGATGCGCTAGCTAAGTAGACATTAGGCGCACTCCACGATCTTGCACTTCAAAGCCTTCAATAGCCTAGAAACATCTGAAAAAGCAGTAGTGTGGTAATACTGTTGAACTCACTTGCGTTTGCTTCCTTTCTAACTGGAGGAATGCATTTTCAGCCTTCTGCTGCCATCATTAAATATTCAGCTCGAATGCAGCAACAATTCTTCTTTTTAAATCAAATTCTGGAAAAGGATTTCTTGCCAGGAGAAATGTTCTTTATGAAATCTCTTGGACATTTTGATCCCAAATTATCCACTTTTTCATGGTAGCATGGCCGAGCGGTCTAAGGCGCTGGATTAAGGCTCCAGTCTCTTTGGAGGCGTGGGTTCGAATCGCACTGCTGCCAGTTTTCAATTTTGAAAGCTCTCAAGTTGCTTTCTGAACATTTTAGTGGTCAGAAGAACTTGCTTTTGATGATGCTCAGAAATGGACTTTTTGGCCTTTTCTGAAACCGAACAAACTCTATAAGAAAAGGCTTTTGATGATATTCCCAAGATGTTATGGCACAGATTAAGCTACCCTGATGCGCTAGCTAAGTAGACATTAGGCGCACTCCACGATCTTGCACTTCAAAGCCTTCAATAGCCTAGAAACATCTGAAAAAGCAGTAGTGCGGTAATACTGTTGAACTCACTTGCGTTTGCTTCCTTTCTAACTGGAGGAATGCATTTTCAGCCTTCTGCTGCCATCATTAAATATTCAGCTCGAATGCAGCAACAATTCTTCTTTTTAAATCAAATTCTGGAAAAGGATTTCTTGCCAGGAGAAATGTTCTTTATGAAATCTCTTGGACATTTTGATCCCAAATTATCCACTTTTTCATGGTAGCATGGCCGAGCGGTCTAAGGCGCTGGATTAAGGCTCCAGTCTCTTTGGAGGCGTGGGTTCGAATCCCACTGCTGCCAGTTTTCAATTTTGAAAGCTCTCAAGTTGCTTTCTGAACATTTTAGTGGTCAGAAGAACTTGCTTTTGAGGATGCTCAGAAATGGATTTTTTGGCCTTTTCTGAAACCGAACAAACTCTATAAGAAAAGGCTTTTGATGATATTCCCAAGATGTTATGGCACAGATTAAGCTACCCCGATGCGCTAGCTAAGTAGACATTAGGCGCATTTCACGATCTTGCACTTCAAAGCCTTCAATAGCCTAGAAACATCTGAAAAAGCAGTAGTGTGGTAATACTGTTGAACTCACTTGCGTTTGCTTCCTTTCTAACTGGAGGAATGCATTTTCAGCCTTCTGCTGCCATCATTAAATATTCAGCTCGAATGCAGCAACAATTCTTCTTTTTAAATCAAATTCTGGAAAAGGATTTCTTGCCAGGAGAAATGTTCTTTATGAAATCTCTTGGACATTTTGATCCCAAATTATCCACTTTTTCATGGTAGCATGGCCGAGCGGTCTAAGGCGCTGGATTAAGGCTCCAGTCTCTTTGGAGGCGTGGGTTCGAATCGCACTGCTGCCAGTTTTCAATTTTGAAAGCTCTCAAGTTGCTTTCTGAACATTTTAGTGGTCAGAAGAACTTGCTTTTGATGATGCTCAGAAATGGACTTTTTGGCCTTTTCTGAAACCGAACAAACTCTATAAGAAAAGGCTTTTGATGATATTCCCAAGATGTTATGGCACAGATTAAGCTACCCCGATGCGCTAGCTAAGTAGACATTAGGCGCACTCCACGATCTTGCACTTCAAAGCCTTCAATAGCCTAGAAACATCTGAAAAAGCAGTAGTGCGGTAATACTGTTGAACTCACTTGCGTTTGCTTCCTTTCTAACTGGAGGAATGCATTTTCAGCCTTCTGCTGCCATCATTAAATATTCAGCTCGAATGCAGCAACAATTCTTCTTTTTAAATCAAATTCTGGAAAAGGATTTCTTGCCAGGAGAAATGTTCTTTATGAAATCTCTTGGACATTTTGATCCCAAATTATCCACTTTTTCATGGTAGCATGGCCGAGCGGTCTAAGGCGCTGGATTAAGGCTCCAGTCTCTTTGGAGGCGTGGGTTCGAATCGCACTGCTGCCAGTTTTCAATTTTGAAAGCTCTCAAGTTGCTTTCTGAACATTTTAGTGGTCAGAAGAACTTGCTTTTGATGATGCTCAGAAATGGACTTTTTGGCCTTTTCTGAAACCGAACAAACTCTATAAGAAAAGGCTTTTGATGATATTCCCAAAATGTTATGGCACAGATTAAGCTACCCTGATGCGCTAGCTAAGTAGACATTAGGCGCACTCCACGATCTTGCACTTCAAAGCCTTCAATAGCCTAGAAACATCTGAAAAAGCAGTAGTGCGGTAATACTGTTGAACTCACTTGCGTTTGCTTCCTTTCTAACTGGAGGAATGCATTTTCAGCCTTCTGCTGCCATCATTAAATATTCAGCTCGAATGCAGCAACAATTCTTCTTTTTAAATCAAATTCTGGAAAAGGATTTCTTGCCAGGAGAAATGTTCTTTATGAAATCTCTTGGACATTTTGATCCAAAAATATCCACTTTTTCATGGTAGCATGGCCGAGCGGTCTAAGGCGCTGGATTAAGACTCCAGTCTCTTTGGAGGCGTGGGTTCGAATCGCACTGCTGCCAGTTTTCAATTTTGAAAGCTCTCAAGTTGCTTTCTTAACATTTTAGTGGTCAGAAAAACTTGCTTTTGATGATGCTCAGAAATGGACTTTTTGGCCTTTTCTGAAACCGAACAAACTCTATAAGAAAAGGCTTTTGATGATATTCCCAAGATGTTATGGCACAGATTAAGCTACCCCGATGCGCTAGCTAAGTAGACATTAGGCGCACTCCACGATCTTGCACTTCAAAGCCTTCAATAGCCTAGAAACATCTGAAAAAGCAGTAGTGTGGTAATACTGTTGAACTCACTTGCGTTTGCTTCCTTTCTAACTGGAGGAATGCATTTTCAGCCTTCTGCTGCCATCATTAAATATTCAGCTCGAATGCAGCAACAATTCTTCTTTTTAAATCAAATTCTGGAAAAGGATTTCTTGCCAGGAGAAATGTTCTTTATGAAATCTCTTGGACATTTTGATCCCAAATTATCCACTTTTTCATGGTAGCATGGCCGAGCGGTCTAAGGCGCTGGATTAAGGCTCCAGTCTCTTTGGAGGCGTGGGTTCGAATCCCACTGCTGCCAGTTTTCAATTTTGAAAGCTCTCAAGTTGCTTTCTGAACATTTTAGTGGTCAGAAGAACTTGCTTTTGATGATGCTCAGAAATGGACTTTTTGGCCTTTTCTGAAACCGAACAAACTCTATAAGAAAAGGCTTTTGATGATATTCCCAAAATGTTATGGCACAGATTAAGCTACCCTGATGCGCTAGCTAAGTAGACATTAGGCGCACTCCACGATCTTGCACTTCAAAGCCTTCAATAGCCTAGAAACATCTGAAAAAGCAGTAGTGCGGTAATACTGTTGAACTCACTTGCGTTTGCTTCCTTTCTAACTGGAGGAATGCATTTTCAGCCTTCTGCTGCCATCATTAAATATTCAGCTCGAATGCAGCAACAATTCTTCTTTTTAAATCAAATTCTGGAAAAGGATTTCTTGCCAGGAGAAATGTTCTTTATGAAATCTCTTGGACATTTTGATCCCAAATTATCCACTTTTTCATGGTAGCATGGCCGAGCGGTCTAAGGCGCTGGATTAAGGCTCCAGTCTCTTTGGAGGCGTGGGTTCGAATCCCACTGCTGCCAGTTTTCAATTTTGAAAGCTCTCAAGTTGCTTTCTGAACATTTTAGTGGTCAGAAGAACTTGCTTTTGAGGATGCTCAGAAATGGACTTTTTGGCCTTTTCTGAAACCGAACAAACTCTATAAGAAAAGGCTTTTGATGATATTCCCAAGATGTTATGGCACAGATTAAGCTACCCCGATGCGCTAGCTAAGTAGACATTAGGCGCACTCCACGATCTTGCACTTCAAAGCCTTCAATAGCCTAGAAACATCTGAAAAAGCAGTAGTGTGGTAATACTGTTGAACTCACTTGCGTTTGCTTCCTTTCTAACTGGAGGAATGCATTTTCAGCCTTCTGCTGCCATCATTAAATATTCAGCTCGAATGCAGCAACAATTCTTCTTTTTAAATCAAATTCTGGAAAAGGATTTCTTGCCAGGAGAAATGTTCTTTATGAAATCTCTTGGACATTTTGATCCCAAATTATCCACTTTTTCATGGTAGCATGGCCGAGCGGTCTAAGGCGCTGGATTAAGGCTCCAGTCTCTTTGGAGGCGTGGGTTCGAATCGCACTGCTGCCAGTTTTCAATTTTGAAAGCTCTCAAGTTGCTTTCTGAACATTTTAGTGGTCAGAAGAACTTGCTTTTGATGATGCTCAGAAATGGACTTTTTGGCCTTTTCTGAAACCGAACAAACTCTATAAGAAAAGGCTTTTGATGATATTCCCAAGATGTTATGGCACAGATTAAGCTACCCTGATGCGCTAGCTAAGTAGACATTAGGCGCACTCCACGATCTTGCACTTCAAAGCCTTCAATAGCCTAGAAACATCTGAAAAAGCAGTAGTGCGGTAATACTGTTGAACTCACTTGCGTTTGCTTCCTTTCTAACTGGAGGAATGCATTTTCAGCCTTCTGCTGCCATCATTAAATATTCAGCTCGAATGCAGCAACAATTCTTCTTTTTAAATCAAATTCTGGAAAAAGGTTTCTTGCCAGGAGAAATGTTCTTTATGAAATCTCTTGGACATTTTGATCCCAAATTATCCACTTTTTCATGGTAGCATGGCCGAGCGGTCTAAGGCGCTGGATTAAGGCTCCAGTCTCTTTGGAGGCGTGGGTTCGAATCCCACTGCTGCCAGTTTTCAATTTTGAAAGCTCTCAAGTTGCTTTCTGAACATTTTAGTGGTCAGAAGAACTTGCTTTTGAGGATGCTCAGAAATGGATTTTTTGGCCTTTTCTGAAACCGAACAAACTCTATAAGAAAAGGCTTTTGATGATATTCCCAAGATGTTATGGCACAGATTAAGCTACCCCGATGCGCTAGCTAAGTAGACATTAGGCGCATTTCACGATCTTGCACTTCAAAGCCTTCAATAGCCTAGAAACATCTGAAAAAGCAGTAGTGTGGTAATACTGTTGAACTCACTTGCGTTTGCTTCCTTTCTAACTGGAGGAATGCATTTTCAGCCTTCTGCTGCCATCATTAAATATTCAGCTCGAATGCAGCAACAATTCTTCTTTTTAAATCAAATTCTGGAAAAGGATTTCTTGCCAGGAGAAATGTTCTTTATGAAATCTCTTGGACATTTTGATCCCAAATTATCCACTTTTTCATGGTAGCATGGCCGAGCGGTCTAAGGCGCTGGATTAAGGCTCCAGTCTCTTTGGAGGCGTGGGTTCGAATCGCACTGCTGCCAGTTTTCAATTTTGAAAGCTCTCAAGTTGCTTTCTGAACATTTTAGTGGTCAGAAGAACTTGCTTTTGATGATGCTCAGAAATGGACTTTTTGGCCTTTTCTGAAACCGAACAAACTCTATAAGAAAAGGCTTTTGATGATATTCCCAAGATGTTATGGCACAGATTAAGCTACCCCGATGCGCTAGCTAAGTAGACATTAGGCGCACTCCACGATCTTGCACTTCAAAGCCTTCAATAGCCTAGAAACATCTGAAAAAGCAGTAGTGCGGTAATACTGTTGAACTCACTTGCGTTTGCTTCCTTTCTAACTGGAGGAATGCATTTTCAGCCTTCTGCTGCCATCATTAAATATTCAGCTCGAATGCAGCAACAATTCTTCTTTTTAAATCAAATTCTGGAAAAGGATTTCTTGCCAGGAGAAATGTTCTTTATGAAATCTCTTGGACATTTTGATCCCAAATTATCCACTTTTTCATGGTAGCATGGCCGAGCGGTCTAAGGCGCTGGATTAAGGCTCCAGTCTCTTTGGAGGCGTGGGTTCGAATCGCACTGCTGCCAGTTTTCAATTTTGAAAGCTCTCAAGTTGCTTTCTGAACATTTTAGTGGTCAGAAGAACTTGCTTTTGATGATGCTCAGAAATGGACTTTTTGGCCTTTTCTGAAACCGAACAAACTCTATAAGAAAAGGCTTTTGATGATATTCCCAAGATGTTATGGCACAGATTAAGCTACCCCGATGCGCTAGCTAAGTAGACATTAGGCGCACTCCACGATCTTGCACTTCAAAGCCTTCAATAGCCTAGAAACATCTGAAAAAGCAGTAGTGCGGTAATACTGTTGAACTCACTTGCGTTTGCTTCCTTTCTAACTGGAGGAATGCATTTTCAGCCTTCTGCTGCCATCATTAAATATTCAGCTCGAATGCAGCAACAATTCTTCTTTTTAAATCAAATTCTGGAAAAGGATTTCTTGCCAGGAGAAATGTTCTTTATGAAATCTCTTGGACATTTTGATCCCAAATTATCCACTTTTTCATGGTAGCATGGCCGAGCGGTCTAAGGCGCTGGATTAAGGCTCCAGTCTCTTTGGAGGCGTGGGTTCGAATCGCACTGCTGCCAGTTTTCAATTTTGAAAGCTCTCAAGTTGCTTTCTGAACATTTTAGTGGTCAGAAGAACTTGCTTTTGATGATGCTCAGAAATGGACTTTTTGGCCTTTTCTGAAACCGAACAAACTCTATAAGAAAAGGCTTTTGATGATATTCCCAAGATGTTATGGCACAGATTAAGCTACCCCGATGCGCTAGCTAAGTAGACATTAGGCGCACTCCACGATCTTGCACTTCAAAGCCTTCAATAGCCTAGAAACATCTGAAAAAGCAGTAGTGCGGTAATACTGTTGAACTCACTTGCGTTTGCTTCCTTTCTAACTGGAGGAATGCATTTTCAGCCTTCTGCTGCCATCATTAAATATTCAGCTCGAATGCAGCAACAATTCTTCTTTTTAAATCAAATTCTGGAAAAGGATTTCTTGCCAGGAGAAATGTTCTTTATGAAATCTCTTGGACATTTTGATCCCAAATTATCCACTTTTTCATGGTAGCATGGCCGAGCGGTCTAAGGCGCTGGATTAAGGCTCCAGTCTCTTTGGAGGCGTGGGTTCGAATCGCACTGCTGCCAGTTTTCAATTTTGAAAGCTCTCAAGTTGCTTTCTGAACATTTTAGTGGTCAGAAGAACTTGCTTTTGATGATGCTCAGAAATGGACTTTTTGGCCTTTTCTGAAACCGAACAAACTCTATAAGAAAAGGCTTTTGATGATATTCCCAAGATGTTATGGCACAGATTAAGCTACCCCGATGCGCTAGCTAAGTAGACATTAGGCGCACTCCACGATCTTGCACTTCAAAGCCTTCAATAGCCTAGAAACATCTGAAAAAGCAGTAGTGCGGTAATACTGTTGAACTCACTTGCGTTTGCTTCCTTTCTAACTGGAGGAATGCATTTTCAGCCTTCTGCTGCCATCATTAAATATTCAGCTCGAATGCAGCAACAATTCTTCTTTTTAAATCAAATTCTGGAAAAGGATTTCTTGCCAGGAGAAATGTTCTTTATGAAATCTCTTGGACATTTTGATCCAAAATTATCCACTTTTTCATGGTAGCATGGCCGAGCGGTCTAAGGCGCTGGATTAAGGCTCCAGTCTCTTTGGAGGCGTGGGTTCGAATCCCACTGCTGCCAGTTTTCAATTTTGAAAGCTCTCAAGTTGCTTTCTGAACATTTTAGTGGTCAGAAGAACTTGCTTTTGAGGATGCTCAGAAATGGACTTTTTGGCCTTTTCTGAAACCGAACAAACTGTATAAGAAAAGGCTTTTGATGATATTCCCAAGATGTTATGGCACAGATTAAGCTACCCTGATGCGCTAGCTAAGTAGACATTAGGCGCACTCCACGATCTTGCACTTCAAAGCCTTCAATAGCCTAGAAACATCTGAAAAAGCAGTAGTGCGGTAATACTGTTGAACTCACTTGCGTTTGCTTCCTTTCTAACTGGAGGAATGCATTTTCAGCCTTCTGCTGCCATCATTAAATATTCAGCTCGAATGCAGCAACAATTCTTCTTTTTAAATCAAATTCTGGAAAAGGATTTCTTGCCAGGAGAAATGTTCTTTATGAAATCTCTTGGACATTTTCATCCAAAATTATCCACTTTTTCATGGTAGCATGGCCGAGCGGTCTAAGGCGCTGGATTAAGGCTCCAGTCTCTTTGGAGGCGTGGGTTCGAATCCCACTGCTGCCAGTTTTCAATTTTGAAAGCTCTCAAGTTGCTTTCTGAACATTTTAGTGGTCAGAAGAACTTGCTTTTGAGGATGCTCAGAAATGGACTTTTTGGCCTTTTCTGAAACCGAACAAACTCTATAAGAAAAGGCTTTTGATGATATTCCCAAGATGTTATGGCACAGATTAAGCTACCCCGATGCGCTAGCTAAGTAGACATTAGGCGCACTCCACGATCTTGCACTTCAAAGCCTTCAATAGCCTAGAAACATCTGAAAAAGCAGTAGTGCGGTAATACTGTTGAACTCACTTGCGTTTGCTTCCTTTCTAACTGGAGGAATGCATTTTCAGCCTTCTGCTGCCATCATTAAATATTCAGCTCGAATGCAGCAACAATTCTTCTTTTTAAATCAAATTCTGGAAAAGGATTTCTTGCCAGGAGAAATGTTCTTTATGTAATCTCTTGGACATTTTGATCCAAAATTATCCACTTTTTCATGGTAGCATGGCCGAGCAGTCTAAGGCGCTGGATTAAGGCTCCAGTCTCTTTGGAGGTGTGGGTTCGAATCCCACTGCTGCCAGTTTTCAATTTTGAAAGCTCTCAAGTTGCTTTCTGAACATTTTAGTGGTCAGAAGAACTTGCTTTTGATGATGCTCAGAAATGGACTTTTTGGCCTTTTCTGAAACCGAACAAACTGTATAAGAAAAGGCTTTTGATGATATTCCCAAGATGTTATGGCACAGATTAAGCTACCCTTATGTGCTAGCTAAGTAGACATTAGGCGCACTCCACGATCTTGCACTTCAAAGCCTTCAATAGCCTAGAAACATCTGAAAAAGCAGTAGTGCGGTAATACTGTTGAACTCACTTGCGTTTGCTTCCTTTCTAACTGGAGGAATGCATTTTCAGCCTTCTGCTGCCATCATTAAATATTCAGCTCGAATGCAGCAATTCTTCTTTTTAAATCAAATTCTGGAAAAGGATTTCTTGCCAGGAGAAATGTTCTTTATGAAATCTCTTGGACATTTTGATCCAAAATTATCCACTTTTTCATGGTAGCATGGCCGAGCGGTCTAAGGCGCTGGATTAAGGCTCCAGTCTCTTTGGAGGCGTGGGTTCGAATCCCACTGCTGCCAGTTTTCAATTTTGAAAGCTCTCAAGTTGCTTTCTGAACATTTTAGTGGTCAGAAGAACTTGCTTTTGATGATGCTCAGAAATGGACTTTTTGGCCTTTTCTGAAACCGAACAAACTGTATAAGAAAAGGCTTTTGATGATATTCCCAAGATGTTATGGCACAGATTAAGCTACCCTGATGCGCTAGCTAAGTAGACATTAGGCGCACTCCACGATCTTGCACTTCAAAGCCTTCAATAGCCTAGAAACATCTGAAAAAGCAGTAGTGCGGTAATACTGTTGAACTCACTTGCGTTTGCTTCCTTTCTAACTGGAGGAATGCATTTTCAGCCTTCTGCTGCCATCATTAAATATTCAGCTCGAATGCAGCAACAATTCTTCTTTTTAAATCAAATTCTGGAAAAGGATTTCTTGCCAGGAGAAATGTTCTTTATGAAATCTCTTGGACATTTTGATCCAAAATTATCCACTTTTTCATGGTAGCATGGCCGAGCGGTCTAAGGCGCTGGATTAAGGCTCCAGTCTCTTTGGAGGCGTGGGTTCGAATCCCACTGCTGCCAGTTTTCAATTTTGAAAGCTCTCAAGTTGCTTTCTGAACATTTTAGTGGTCAGAAGAACTTGCTTTTGATGATGCTCAGAAATGGACTTTTTGGCCTTTTCTGAAACCGAACAAACTCTATAAGAAAAGGCTTTTGATGATATTCCCAAGATGTTATGGCACAGATTAAGCTACCCCGATGCGCTAGCTAAGTAGACATTAGGCGCACTCCACGATCTTGCACTTCAAAGCCTTCAATAGCCTAGAAACATCTGAAAAAGCAGTAGTGCGGTAATACTGTTGAACTCACTTGCGTTTGCTTCCTTTCTAACTGGAGGAATGCATTTTCAGCCTTCTGCTGCCATCATTAAATATTCAGCTCGAATGCAGCAACAATTCTTCTTTTTAAATCAAATTCTGGAAAAGGATTTCTTGCCAGGAGAAATGTTCTTTATGAAATCTCTTGGACATTTTGATCCAAAATTATCCACTTTTTCATGGTAGCATGGCCGAGTGGTCTAATGCGCTGGATTAAGGCTCCAGTCTCTTTGGAGGCGTGGGTTCGAATCCCACTGCTGCCAGTTTTCAATTTTGAAAGCTCTCAAGTTGCTTTCTGAACATTTTAGTGGTCAGAAGAACTTGCTTTTGATGATGCTCAGAAACGGACTTTTTGGCCTTTTCTGAAACCGAACAAACTCTATAAGAAAAGGCTTTTGATGATATTCCCAAGATGTTATGGCACAGATTAAGCTACCCCGATGCGCTAGCTAAGTAGACATTAGGCGCACTCCACGATCTTGCACTTCAAAGCCTTCAATAGCCTAGAAACATCTGAAAAAGCAGTAGTGCGGTAATACTGTTGAACTCACTTGCGTTTGCTTCCTTTCTAACTGGAGGAATGCATTTTCAGCCTTCTGCTGCCATCATTAAATATTCAGCTCGAATGCAGCAACAATTCTTCTTTTTAAATCAAATTCTGGAAAAGGATTTCTTGCCAGGAGAAATGTTCTTTATGAAATCTCTTGGACATTTTGATCCCAAATTATCCACTTTTTCATGGTAGCATGGCCGAGCGGTCTAATGCGCTGGATTAAGGCTCCAGTCTCTTTGGAGGCGTGGGTTCGAATCGCACTGCTGCCAGTTTTCAATTTTGAAAGCTCTCAAGTTGCTTTCTGAACATTTTAGTGGTCAGAAGAACTTGCTTTTGATGATGCTCAGAAATGGACTTTTTGGCCTTTTCTGAAACCGAACAAACTGTATAAGAAAAGGCTTTTGATGATATTCCCAAGATGTTATGGCACAGATTAAGCTACCCTGATGCGCTAGCTAAGTAGACATTAGGCGCACTCCACGATCTTGCACTTCAAAGCCTTCAATAGCCTAGAAACATCAGAAAAAGCAGTAGTGCGGTAATACTGTTGAACTCACTTGCGTTTGCTTCCTTTCTAACTGGAGGAATGCATTTTCAGCCTTCTGCTGCCATCATTAAATATTCAGCTCGAATGCAGCAACAATTCTTTTTAAATCAAATTCTGGAAAAGGATTTCTTGCCAGGAGAAATGTTCTTTATGAAATCTCTTGGACATTTTGATCCAAAATTATCCACTTTTTCATGGTAGCATGGCCGAGCGGTCTAAGGCGCTGGATTAAGGCTCCAGTCTCTTTGGAGGTGTGGGTTCGAATCCCACTGCTGCCAGTTTTCAATTTTGAAAGCTCTCAAGTTGCTTTCTGAACATTTTAGTGGTCAGAAGAACTTGCTTTTGAGGATGCTCAGAAATGGACTTTTTGGCCTTTTCTGAAACCGAACAAACTCTATAAGAAAAGGCTTTTGATGATATTCCCAAGATGTTATGGCACAGATTAAGCTACCCTGATGCGCTAGCTAAGTAGACATTAGGCGCACTCCACGATCTTGCACTTCAAAGCCTTCAATAGCCTAGAAACATCTGAAAAAGCAGTAGTGCGGTAATACTGTTGAACTCACTTGCGTTTGCTTCCTTTCTAACTGGAGGAATGCATTTTCAGCCTTCTGCTGCCATCATTAAATATTCAGCTCGAATGCAGCAACAATTCTTCTTTTTAAATCAAATTCTGGAAAAGGATTTCTTGCCAGGAGAAATGTTCTTTATGAAATCTCTTGGACATTTTGATCCAAAATTATCCACTTTTTCATGGTAGCATGGCCGAGCGGTCTAAGGCGCTGGATTAAGGCTCCAGTCTCTTTGGAGGCGTGGGTTCGAATCCCACTGCTGCCAGTTTTCAATTTTGAAAGCTCTCAAGTTGCTTTCTGAACATTTTAGTGGTCAGAAGAACTTGCTTTTGAGGATGCTCAGAAATGGACTTTTTGGCCTTTTCTGAAACCGAACAAACTCTATAAGAAAAGGCTTTTGATGATATTCCCAAGATGTTATGGCACAGATTAAGCTACCCCGATGCGCTAGCTAAGTAGACATTAGGCGCACTCCACGATCTTGCACTTCAAAGCCTTCAATAGCCTAGAAACATCTGAAAAAGCAGTAGTGCGGTAATACTGTTGAACTCACTTGCGTTTGCTTCCTTTCTAACTGGAGGAATGCATTTTCAGCCTTCTGCTGCCATCATTAAATATTCAGCTCGAATGCAGCAACAATTCTTCTTTTTAAATCAAATTCTGGAAAAGGATTTCTTGCCAGGAGAAATGTTCTTTATGAAATCTCTTGGACATTTTGATCCAAAATTATCCACTTTTTCATGGTAGCATGGCCGAGCGGTCTAAGGCGCTGGATTAAGGCTTCAGTCTCTTTGGAGGCATGGGTTCGAATCCCACTGCTGCCAGTTTTCAATTTTGAAAGCTCTCAAGTTGCTTTCTGAACATTTTAGTGGTCAGAAGAACTTGCTTTTGAGGATGCTCAGAAATGGACTTTTTGGCCTTTTCTGAAACCGAACAAACTGTATAAGAAAAGGCTTTTGATGATATTCCCAAGATGTTATGGCACAGATTAAGCTACCCTGATGCGCTAGCTAAGTAGACATTAGGCGCACTCCACGATCTTGCACTTCAAAGCCTTCAATAGCCTAGAAACATCTGAAAAAGCAGTAGTGCGGTAATACTGTTGAACTCACTTGCGTTTGCTTCCTTTCTAACTGGAGGAATGCATTTTCAGCCTTCTGCTGCCATCATTAAATATTCAGCTCGAATGCAGCAACAATTCTTCTTTTTAAATCAAATTCTGGAAAAGGATTTCTTGCCAGGAGAAATGTTCTTTATGAAATCTCTTGGACATTTTCATCCAAAATTATCCACTTTTTCATGGTAGCATGGCCGAGCGGTCTAAGGCGCTGGATTAAGGCTCCAGTCTCTTTGGAGGCGTGGGTTCGAATCCCACTGCTGCCAGTTTTCAATTTTGAAAGCTCTCAAGTTGCTTTCTGAACATTTTAGTGGTCAGAAGAACTTGCTTTTGAGGATGCTCAGAAATGGACTTTTTGGCCTTTTCTGAAACCGAACAAACTCTATAAGAAAAGGCTTTTGATGATATTCCCAAGATGTTATGGCACAGATTAAGCTACCCCGATGCGCTAGCTAAGTAGACATTAGGCGCACTCCACGATCTTGCACTTCAAAGCCTTCAATAGCCTAGAAACATCTGAAAAAGCAGTAGTGCGGTAATACTGTTGAACTCACTTGCGTTTGCTTCCTTTCTAACTGGAGGAATGCATTTTCAGCCTTCTGCTGCCATCATTAAATATTCAGCTCGAATGCAGCAACAATTCTTCTTTTTAAATCAAATACTGGAAAAGGACTTCTTGCCAGGAGAAATGTTCTTTATGAAATCTCTTGGACATTTTGATCCAAAATTATCCACTTTTTCATGGTAGCATGGCCGAGCGGTCTAAGGCGCTGGATTAAGGCTCCAGTCTCTTTGGAGGCGTGGGTTCGAATCCCACTGCTGCCAGTTTTCAATTTTGAAAGCTCTCAAGTTGCTTTCTGAACATTTTAGTGGTCAGAAGAACTTGCTTTTGAGGATGCTCAGAAATGGACTTTTTGGCCTTTTCTGAAACCGAACAAACTCTATAAGAAAAGGCTTTTGATGATATTCCCAAGATGTTATGGCACAGATTAAGCTACCCCGATGCGCTAGCTAAGTAGACATTAGGCGCACTCCACGATCTTGCACTTCAAAGCCTTCAATAGCCTAGAAACATCTGAAAAAGCAGTAGTGCGGTAATACTGTTGAACTCACTTGCGTTTGCTTCCTTTCTAACTGGAGGAATGCATTTTCAGCCTTCTGCTGCCATCATTAAATATTCAGCTCGAATGCAGCAACAATTCTTCTTTTTAAATCAAATTCTGGAAAAGGATTTCTTGCCAGGAGAAATGTTCTTTATGAAATCTCTTGGACATTTTGATCCAAAATTATCCACTTTTTCATGGTAGCATGGCCGAGTGGTCTAATGCGCTGGATTAAGGCTCCAGTCTCTTTGGAGGCGTGGGTTCGAATCCCACTGCTGCCAGTTTTCAATTTTGAAAGCTCTCAAGTTGCTTTCTGAACATTTTAGTGGTCAGAAGAACTTGCTTTTGATGATGCTCAGAAACGGACTTTTTGGCCTTTTCTGAAACCGAACAAACTCTATAAGAAAAGGCTTTTGATGATATTCCCAAGATGTTATGGCACAGATTAAGCTACCCCGATGCGCTAGCTAAGTAGACATTAGGCGCACTCCACGATCTTGCACTTCAAAGCCTTCAATAGCCTAGAAACATCTGAAAAAGCAGTAGTGCGGTAATACTGTTGAACTCACTTGCGTTTGCTTCCTTTCTAACTGGAGGAATGCATTTTCAGCCTTCTGCTGCCATCATTAAATATTCAGCTCGAATGCAGCAACAATTCTTCTTTTTAAATCAAATTCTGGAAAAGGATTTCTTGCCAGGAGAAATGTTCTTTATGAAATCTCTTGGACATTTTGATCCCAAATTATCCACTTTTTCATGGTAGCATGGCCGAGCGGTCTAATGCGCTGGATTAAGGCTCCAGTCTCTTTGGAGGCGTGGGTTCGAATCGCACTGCTGCCAGTTTTCAATTTTGAAAGCTCTCAAGTTGCTTTCTGAACATTTTAGTGGTCAGAAGAACTTGCTTTTGATGATGCTCAGAAATGGACTTTTTGGCCTTTTCTGAAACCGAACAAACTGTATAAGAAAAGGCTTTTGATGATATTCCCAAGATGTTATGGCACAGATTAAGCTACCCTGATGCGCTAGCTAAGTAGACATTAGGCGCACTCCACGATCTTGCACTTCAAAGCCTTCAATAGCCTAGAAACATCAGAAAAAGCAGTAGTGCGGTAATACTGTTGAACTCACTTGCGTTTGCTTCCTTTCTAACTGGAGGAATGCATTTTCAGCCTTCTGCTGCCATCATTAAATATTCAGCTCGAATGCAGCAACAATTCTTTTTAAATCAAATTCTGGAAAAGGATTTCTTGCCAGGAGAAATGTTCTTTATGAAATCTCTTGGACATTTTGATCCAAAATTATCCACTTTTTCATGGTAGCATGGCCGAGCGGTCTAAGGCGCTGGATTAAGGCTCCAGTCTCTTTGGAGGTGTGGGTTCGAATCCCACTGCTGCCAGTTTTCAATTTTGAAAGCTCTCAAGTTGCTTTCTGAACATTTTAGTGGTCAGAAGAACTTGCTTTTGAGGATGCTCAGAAATGGACTTTTTGGCCTTTTCTGAAACCGAACAAACTCTATAAGAAAAGGCTTTTGATGATATTCCCAAGATGTTATGGCACAGATTAAGCTACCCTGATGCGCTAGCTAAGTAGACATTAGGCGCACTCCACGATCTTGCACTTCAAAGCCTTCAATAGCCTAGAAACATCTGAAAAAGCAGTAGTGCGGTAATACTGTTGAACTCACTTGCGTTTGCTTCCTTTCTAACTGGAGGAATGCATTTTCAGCCTTCTGCTGCCATCATTAAATATTCAGCTCGAATGCAGCAACAATTCTTCTTTTTAAATCAAATTCTGGAAAAGGATTTCTTGCCAGGAGAAATGTTCTTTATGAAATCTCTTGGACATTTTGATCCAAAATTATCCACTTTTTCATGGTAGCATGGCCGAGCGGTCTAAGGCGCTGGATTAAGGCTCCAGTCTCTTTGGAGGCGTGGGTTCGAATCCCACTGCTGCCAGTTTTCAATTTTGAAAGCTCTCAAGTTGCTTTCTGAACATTTTAGTGGTCAGAAGAACTTGCTTTTGAGGATGCTCAGAAATGGACTTTTTGGCCTTTTCTGAAACCGAACAAACTCTATAAGAAAAGGCTTTTGATGATATTCCCAAGATGTTATGGCACAGATTAAGCTACCCCGATGCGCTAGCTAAGTAGACATTAGGCGCACTCCACGATCTTGCACTTCAAAGCCTTCAATAGCCTAGAAACATCTGAAAAAGCAGTAGTGCGGTAATACTGTTGAACTCACTTGCGTTTGCTTCCTTTCTAACTGGAGGAATGCATTTTCAGCCTTCTGCTGCCATCATTAAATATTCAGCTCGAATGCAGCAACAATTCTTCTTTTTAAATCAAATTCTGGAAAAGGATTTCTTGCCAGGAGAAATGTTCTTTATGAAATCTCTTGGACATTTTGATCCAAAATTATCCACTTTTTCATGGTAGCATGGCCGAGCGGTCTAAGGCGCTGGATTAAGGCTTCAGTCTCTTTGGAGGCATGGGTTCGAATCCCACTGCTGCCAGTTTTCAATTTTGAAAGCTCTCAAGTTGCTTTCTGAACATTTTAGTGGTCAGAAGAACTTGCTTTTGAGGATGCTCAGAAATGGACTTTTTGGCCTTTTCTGAAACCGAACAAACTGTATAAGAAAAGGCTTTTGATGATATTCCCAAGATGTTATGGCACAGATTAAGCTACCCTGATGCGCTAGCTAAGTAGACATTAGGCGCACTCCACGATCTTGCACTTCAAAGCCTTCAATAGCCTAGAAACATCTGAAAAAGCAGTAGTGCGGTAATACTGTTGAACTCACTTGCGTTTGCTTCCTTTCTAACTGGAGGAATGCATTTTCAGCCTTCTGCTGCCATCATTAAATATTCAGCTCGAATGCAGCAACAATTCTTCTTTTTAAATCAAATTCTGGAAAAGGATTTCTTGCCAGGAGAAATGTTCTTTATGAAATCTCTTGGACATTTTCATCCAAAATTATCCACTTTTTCATGGTAGCATGGCCGAGCGGTCTAAGGCGCTGGATTAAGGCTCCAGTCTCTTTGGAGGCGTGGGTTCGAATCCCACTGCTGCCAGTTTTCAATTTTGAAAGCTCTCAAGTTGCTTTCTGAACATTTTAGTGGTCAGAAGAACTTGCTTTTGAGGATGCTCAGAAATGGACTTTTTGGCCTTTTCTGAAACCGAACAAACTCTATAAGAAAAGGCTTTTGATGATATTCCCAAGATGTTATGGCACAGATTAAGCTACCCCGATGCGCTAGCTAAGTAGACATTAGGCGCACTCCACGATCTTGCACTTCAAAGCCTTCAATAGCCTAGAAACATCTGAAAAAGCAGTAGTGCGGTAATACTGTTGAACTCACTTGCGTTTGCTTCCTTTCTAACTGGAGGAATGCATTTTCAGCCTTCTGCTGCCATCATTAAATATTCAGCTCGAATGCAGCAACAATTCTTCTTTTTAAATCAAATTCTGGAAAAGGATTTCTTGCCAGGAGAAATGTTCTTTATGAAATCTCTTGGACATTTTGATCCCACATTATCCACTTTTTCATGGTAGCATGGCCGAGCGGTCTAATGCGCTGGATTAAGGCTCCAGTCTCTTTGGAGGCGTGGGTTCGAATCCCACTGCTGCCAGTTTTCAATTTTGAAAGCTCTCAAGTTGCTTTCTGAACATTTTAGTGGTCAGAAGAACTTGCTTTTGATGATGCTCAGAAATGGACTTTTTGGCCTTTTCTGAAACCGAACAAACTCTATAAGAAAAGGCTTTTGATGATATTCCCAAAATGTTATGGCACAGATTAAGCTACCCTGATGCGCTAGCTAAGTAGACATTAGGCGCACTCCACGATCTTGCACTTCAAAGCCTTCAATAGCCTAGAAACATCTGAAAAAGCAGTAGTGCGGTAATACTGTTGAACTCACTTGCGTTTGCTTCCTTTGTAACTGGAGGAATGCATTTTCAGCCTTCTGCTGCCATCATTAAATATTCAGCTCGAATGCAGCAACAATTCTTCTTTTTAAATCAAATTCTGGAAAAGGATTTCTTGCCAGGAGAAATGTTCTTTATGAAATCTCTTGGACATTTTGATCCAAAATTATCCACTTTTTCATGGTAGCATGGCCGAGCGGTCTAAGGCGCTGGATTAAGACTCCAGTCTCTTTGGAGGCGTGGGTTCAAATCGCACTGCTGCCAGTTTTCAATTTTGAAAGCTCTCAAGTTGCTTTCTGAACATTTTAGTGGTCAGAAGAACTTGCTTTTGATGATGCTCAGAAATGGACTTTTTGGCCTTTTCTGAAACCGAACAAACTCTATAAGAAAAGGCTTTTGATGATATTCCCAAGATGTTATGGCACAGATTAAGCTACCCCGATGCGCTAGCTAAGTAGACATTAGGCGCACTCCACGATCTTGCACTTCAAAGCCTTCAATAGCCTAGAAACATCTGAAAAAGCAGTAGTGCGGTAATACTGTTGAACTCACTTGCGTTTGCTTCCTTTCTAACTGGAGGAATGCATTTTCAGCCTTCTGCTGCCATCATTAAATATTCAGCTCGAATGCAGCAATTCTTTTTAAATCAAATTCTGGAAAAGGATTTCTTGCCAGGAGAAATGTTCTTTATGAAATCTCTTGGACATTTTGATCCAAAATTATCCACATTTTCATGGTAGCATGGCCGAGCGGTCTAAGGCGCTGGATTAAGGCTCCAGTCTCTTTGGAGGCGTGGGTTCAAATCCCACTGCTGCCAGTTTTCAATTTTGAAAGCTCTCAAGTTGCTTTCTGAACATTTTAGTGGTCAGAAGAACTTGCTTTTGAGGATGCTCAGAAATGGACTTTTTGGCCTTTTCTGAAACCGAACAAACTGTATAAGAAAAGGCTTTTGATGATATTCCCAAGATGTTATGGCACAGATTAAGCTACCCTGATGCGCTAGCTAAGTAGACATTAGGCGCACTCCACGATCTTGCACTTCAAAGCCTTCAATAGCCTAGAAACATCAGAAAAAGCAGTAGTGCGGTAATACTGTTGAACTCACTTGCGTTTGCTTCCTTTCTAACTGGAGGAATGCATTTTCAGCCTTCTGCTGCCATCATTAAATATTCAGCTCGAATGCAGCAACAATTCTTCTTTTTAAATCAAATTCTGGAAAAGGATTTCTTGCCAGGAGAAATGTTCTTTATGAAATCTCTTGGACATTTTGATCCAAAATTATCCACTTTTTCATGGTAGCATGGCCGAGCGGTCTAAGGCGCTGGATTAAGGCTCCAGTCTCTTTGGAGGCGTGGGTTCGAATCCCACTGCTGCCAGTTTTCAATTTTGAAAGCTCTCAAGTTGCTTTCTGAACATTTTAGTGGTCAGAAGAACTTGCTTTTGAGGATGCTCAGAAATGGACTTTTTGGCCTTTTCTGAAACCGAACAAACTCTATAAGAAAAGGCTTTTGATGATATTCCCAAGATGTTATGGCACAGATTAAGCTACCCCGATGCGCTAGCTAAGTAGACATTAGGCGCACTCCACGATCTTGCACTTCAAAGCCTTCAATAGCCTAGAAACATCTGAAAAAGCAGTAGTGCGGTAATACTGTTGAACTCACTTGCGTTTGCTTCCTTTCTAACTGGAGGAATGCATTTTCAGCCTTCTGCTGCCATCATTAAATATTCAGCTCGAATGCAGCAACAATTCTTCTTTTTAAATCAAATTCTGGAAAAGGATTTCTTGCCAGGAGAAATGTTCTTTATGAAATCTCTTGGACATTTTGATCCAAAATTATCCACTTTTTCATGGTAGCATGGCCGAGCGGTCTAAGGCGCTGGATTAAGGCTCCAGTCTCTTTGGAGGCGTGGGTTTGAATCCCACTGCTGCCAGTTTTCAATTTTGAAAGCTCTCAAGTTGCTTTCTGAACATTTTAGTGGTCAGAAGAACTTGCTTTTGAGGATGCTCAGAAATGGACTTTTTGGCCTTTTCTGAAACCGAACAAACTGTATAAGAAAAGGCTTTTGATGATATTCCCAAGATGTTATGGCACAGATTAAGCTACCCTGATGCGCTAGCTAAGTAGACATTAGGCGCACTCCACGATCTTGCACTTCAAAGCCTTCAATAGCCTAGAAACATCTGAAAAAGCAGTAGTGCGGTAATACTGTTGAACTCACTTGCGTTTGCTTCCTTTCTAACTGGAGGAATGCATTTTCAGCCTTCTGCTGCCATCATTAAATATTCAGCTCGAATGCAGCAACAATTCTTCTTTTTAAATCAAATTCTGGAAAAGGATTTCTTGCCAGGAGAAATGTTCTTTATGAAATCTCTTGGACATTTTCATCCAAAATTATCCACTTTTTCATGGTAGCATGGCCGAGCGGTCTAAGGCGCTGGATTAAGGCTCCAGTCTCTTTGGAGGCGTGGGTTCGAATCCCACTGCTGCCAGTTTTCAATTTTGAAAGCTCTCAAGTTGCTTTCTGAACATTTTAGTGGTCAGAAGAACTTGCTTTTGAGGATGCTCAGAAATGGACTTTTTGGCCTTTTCTGAAACCGAACAAACTCTATAAGAAAAGGCTTTTGATGATATTCCCAAGATGTTATGGCACAGATTAAGCTACCCCGATGCGCTAGCTAAGTAGACATTAGGCGCACTCCACGATCTTGCACTTCAAAGCCTTCAATAGCCTAGAAACATCTGAAAAAGCAGTAGTGCGGTAATACTGTTGAACTCACTTGCGTTTGCTTCCTTTCTAACTGGAGGAATGCATTTTCAGCCTTCTGCTGCCATCATTAAATATTCAGCTCGAATGCAGCAACAATTCTTCTTTTTAAATCAAATTCTGGAAAAGGATTTCTTGCCAGGAGAAATGTTCTTTATGAAATCTCTTGGACATTTTGATCCAAAATTATCCACTTTTTCATGGTAGCATGGCCGAGCAGTCTAAGGCGCTGGATTAAGGCTCCAGTCTCTTTGGAGGTGTGGGTTCGAATCCCACTGCTGCCAGTTTTCAATTTTGAAAGCTCTCAAGTTGCTTTCTGAACATTTTAGTGGTCAGAAGAACTTGCTTTTGATGATGCTCAGAAATGGACTTTTTGGCCTTTTCTGAAACCGAACAAACTGTATAAGAAAAGGCTTTTGATGATATTCCCAAGATGTTATGGCACAGATTAAGCTACCCTTATGTGCTAGCTAAGTAGACATTAGGCGCACTCCACGATCTTGCACTTCAAAGCCTTCAATAGCCTAGAAACATCTGAAAAAGCAGTAGTGCGGTAATACTGTTGAACTCACTTGCGTTTGCTTCCTTTCTAACTGGAGGAATGCATTTTCAGCCTTCTGCTGCCATCATTAAATATTCAGCTCGAATGCAGCAATTCTTCTTTTTAAATCAAATTCTGGAAAAGGATTTCTTGCCAGGAGAAATGTTCTTTATGAAATCTCTTGGACATTTTGATCCAAAATTATCCACTTTTTCATGGTAGCATGGCCGAGCGGTCTAAGGCGCTGGATTAAAGGAGATGTCTCGAGGAAGCAGTTAAATTTTTTTTTTGCCCAGTCCCCCCCATTAAGTACACATTACTAAGCCCCCCTGTAAATGACATTTCTAGCTGGTTTGTACTTACCGTTCCAGCGTTTCAGCAACTTATAAAGTTTTCTCAAGATGGCCGCCGGCTCTTTCCCCGTCGCTCGCTGCAGCCCGACGTGCGCGCTCCCGAGACGCCGCCAGCTGTGTCTCCATGGCAACCGGACGCATCGCAGCCGCCGACCAGACGCCCCGCAGCCGCCGACCAGACGCCCACCGCCAGGCAGCAGGTAAGGCGCTAGCCCCCGGCTCCCCAGCGCTAGACCCTCAGCCCAGGTGAAGGCCCCGGAGCCCAGCGCTAGGTTCCGGAGCCCAGCGCTAGTTCCCCCGGCCTAGCGACAGCCCCCCCCCGGACTAGCGACAGCCCCCCCCCGGCCTAGCGGCAGCCCCCCCCGGCCTAGCGACAGCCCCCCCATCGCAGCGGCAGCCCCCCCCCCCCCCCCGGCCTAGCGACAGCCCCCCCGGCCTAGCGCTAGTTCCCCCATCACAGCGGCAGCCCCCCCCCGGCGCAGCCCGGCGCAGCGGCAGCCCCCCCCATCGCAGCGACAGCCCCCCCGGCCTAGCGCTAGTTCCCCCATCGCAGCGACAGCCCCCCCCCGGCGCAGCGCTAGTTCCCCCCCCGACCCATCACTTACCTGGGACGCTTCTCGGGGCTGCTGGGCTGGCCTGGGCTTCTCCGCTGGGCAGCTCCAGTTTCTGCACCTTCCTCTAACAGAGGAAGGTGCAGAATGGCCGCTGCAGCGCGCTCCCGAGCAGTGACAGCTCGTCTGCGCATGCGCAGAAGAGCTGTAGCGGGGAGCACACTGAAGCGGCTCGTGCTGAATAGAGAAGACCGGACTGCGCAAGCGCGTCTAAAAAAGCAAGCTGCCAGCGAATTTAGACGGAACCATGGAGACGAGGACGCTAGCAACGGAGCAGGTAAGTGGAATAACTTCTGTATGGCTCATATTTAATGCACAATGTACATTACAAAGTGCATTAATATGGCCATACGGAAGTGTATAACCCCACTTGGTTTCGCGAGACCACCCCTTTAAGGCTCCAGTCTCTTTGGAGGCGTGGGTTCGAATCCCACTGCTGCCAGTTTTCAATTTTGAAAGCTCTCAAGTTGCTTTCTGAACATTTTAGTGGTCAGAAGAACTTGCTTTTGATGATGCTCAGAAATGGACTTTTTGGCCTTTTCTGAAACCGAACAAACTGTATAAGAAAAGGCTTTTGATGATATTCCCAAGATGTTATGGCACAGATTAAGCTACCCTGATGCGCTAGCTAAGTAGACATTAGGCGCACTCCACGATCTTGCACTTCAAAGCCTTCAATAGCCTAGAAACATCTGAAAAAGCAGTAGTGCGGTAATACTGTTGAACTCACTTGCGTTTGCTTCCTTTCTAACTGGAGGAATGCATTTTCAGCCTTCTGCTGCCATCATTAAATATTCAGCTCGAATGCAGCAACAATTCTTCTTTTTAAATCAAATTCTGGAAAAGGATTTCTTGCCAGGAGAAATGTTCTTTATGAAATCTCTTGGACATTTTGATCCAAAATTATCCACTTTTTCATGGTAGCATGGCCGAGCGGTCTAAGGCGCTGGATTAAGGCTCCAGTCTCTTTGGAGGCGTGGGTTCGAATCCCACTGCTGCCAGTTTTCAATTTTGAAAGCTCTCAAGTTGCTTTCTGAACATTTTAGTGGTCAGAAGAACTTGCTTTTGATGATGCTCAGAAATGGACTTTTTGGCCTTTTCTGAAACCGAACAAACTCTATAAGAAAAGGCTTTTGATGATATTCCCAAGATGTTATGGCACAGATTAAGCTACCCCGATGCGCTAGCTAAGTAGACATTAGGCGCACTCCACGATCTTGCACTTCAAAGCCTTCAATAGCCTAGAAACATCTGAAAAAGCAGTAGTGCGGTAATACTGTTGAACTCACTTGCGTTTGCTTCCTTTCTAACTGGAGGAATGCATTTTCAGCCTTCTGCTGCCATCATTAAATATTCAGCTCGAATGCAGCAACAATTCTTCTTTTTAAATCAAATTCTGGAAAAGGATTTCTTGCCAGGAGAAATGTTCTTTATGAAATCTCTTGGACATTTTGATCCAAAATTATCCACTTTTTCATGGTAGCATGGCCGAGCGGTCTAATGCGCTGGATTAAGGCTCCAGTCTCTTTGGAGGCGTGGGTTCGAATCCCACTGCTGCCAGTTTTCAATTTTGAAAGCTCTCAAGTTGCTTTCTGAACATTTTAGTGGTCAGAAGAACTTGCTTTTGATGATGCTCAGAAACGGACTTTTTGGCGGCCTTTTCTGAAACCGAACAAACTCTATAAGAAAAGGCTTTTGATGATATTCCCAAGATGTTATGGCACAGATTAAGCTACCCCGATGCGCTAGCTAAGTAGACATTAGGCGCACTCCACGATCTTGCACTTCAAAGCCTTCAATAGCCTAGAAACATCTGAAAAAGCAGTAGTGCGGTAATACTGTTGAACTCACTTGCGTTTGCTTCCTTTCTAACTGGAGGAATGCATTTTCAGCCTTCTGCTGCCATCATTAAATATTCAGCTCGAATGCAGCAACAATTCTTCTTTTTAAATCAAATTCTGGAAAAGGATTTCTTGCCAGGAGAAATGTTCTTTATGAAATCTCTTGGACATTTTGATCCAAAATTATCCACTTTTTCATGGTAGCATGGCCGAGCGGTCTAAGGCGCTGGATTAAGGCTCCAGTCGCTTTGGAGGCGTGGGTTCGAATCCCACTGCTGCCAGTTTTCAATTTTGAAAGCTCTCAAGTTGCTTTCTGAACATTTTAGTGGTCAGAAGAACTTGCTTTTGATGATGCTCAGAAATGGACTTTTTGGCCTTTTCTGAAACCGAACAAACTGTATAAGAAAAGGCTTTTGATGATATTCCCAAGATGTTATGGCACAGATTAAGCTACCCCGATGCGCTAGCTAAGTAGACATTAGGCGCACTCCACGATCTTGCACTTCAAAGCCTTCAATAGCCTAGAAACATCTGAAAAAGCAGTAGTGCGGTAATACTGTTGAACTCACTTGCGTTTGCTTCCTTTCTAACTGGAGGAATGCATTTTCAGCCTTCTGCTGCCATCATTAAATATTCAGCTCGAATGCAGCAATTCTTTTTAAATCAAATTCTGGAAAAGGATTTCTTGCCAGGAGAAATGTTCTTTATGAAATCTCTTGGACATTTTGATCCAAAATTATCCACATTTTCATGGTAGCATGGCCGAGCGGTCTAAGGCGCTGGATTAAGGCTCCAGTCTCTTTGGAGGCGTGGGTTCGAATCCCACTGCTGCCAGTTTTCAATTTTGAAAGCTCTCAAGTTGCTTTCTGAACATTTTAGTGGTCAGAAGAACTTGCTTTTGAGGATGCTCAGAAATGGACTTTTTGGCCTTTTCTGAAACCGAACAAACTGTATAAGAAAAGGCTTTTGATGATATTCCCAAGATGTTATGGCACAGATTAAGCTACCCTGATGCGCTAGCTAAGTAGACATTAGGCGCACTCCACGATCTTGCACTTCAAAGCCTTCAATAGCCTAGAAACATCTGAAAAAGCAGTAGTGCGGTAATACTGTTGAACTCACTTGCGTTTGCTTCCTTTCTAACTGGAGGAATGCATTTTCAGCCTTCTGCTGCCATCATTAAATATTCAGCTCGAATGCAGCAACAATTCTTTTTAAATCAAATTCTGGAAAAGGATTTCTTGGCAGGAGAAATGTTCTTTATGAAATCTCTTGGACATTTTGATCCAAAATTATCCACTTTTTCATGGTAGCATGGCCGAGCGGTCTAAGGCGCTGGATTAAGGCTCCAGTCTCTTTGGAGGTGTGGGTTCGAATCCCACTGCTGCCAGTTTTCAATTTTGAAAGCTCTCAAGTTGCTTTCTGAACATTTTAGTGGTCAGAAGAACTTGCTTTTGAGGATGCTCAGAAATGGACTTTTTGGCCTTTTCTGAAACCGAACAAACTCTATAAGAAAAGGCTTTTGATGATATTCCCAAGATGTTATGGCACAGATTAAGCTACCCTGATGCGCTAGCTAAGTAGACATTAGGCGCACTCCACGATCTTGCACTTCAAAGCCTTCAATAGCCTAGAAACATCTGAAAAAGCAGTAGTGCGGTAATACTGTTGAACTCACTTGCGTTTGCTTCCTTTCTAACTGGAGGAATGCATTTTCAGCCTTCTGCTGCCATCATTAAATATTCAGCTCGAATGCAGCAACAATTCTTCTTTTTAAATCAAATTCTGGAAAAGGATTTCTTGCCAGGAGAAATGTTCTTTATGAAATCTCTTGGACATTTTGATCCAAAATTATCCACTTTTTCATGGTAGCATGGCCGAGCAGTCTAAGGCGCTGGATTAAGGCTCCAGTCTCTTTGGAGGTGTGGGTTCGAATCCCACTGCTGCCAGTTTTCAATTTTGAAAGCTCTCAAGTTGCTTTCTGAACATTTTAGTGGTCAGAAGAACTTGCTTTTGATGATGCTCAGAAATGGACTTTTTGGCCTTTTCTGAAACCGAACAAACTGTATAAGAAAAGGCTTTTGATGATATTCCCAAGATGTTATGGCACAGATTAAGCTACCCTGATGCGCTAGCTAAGTAGACATTAGGCGCACTCCACGATCTTGCACTTCAAAGCCTTCAATAGCCTAGAAACATCTGAAAAAGCAGTAGTGCGGTAATACTGTTGAACTCACTTGCGTTTGCTTCCTTACTAACTGGAGGAATGCATTTTCAGCCTTCTGCTGCCATCATTAAATATTCAGCTCGAATGCAGCAATTCTTCTTTTTAAATCAAATTCTGGAAAAGGATTTCTTGCCAGGAGAAATGTTCTTTATGAAATCTCTTGGACATTTTGATTCAAAATTATCCACTTTTTCATGGTAGCATGGCCGAGCGGTCTAAGGCGCTGGATTAAGGCTCCAGTCTCTTTGGAGGCGTGGGTTCGAATCCCACTGCTGCCAGTTTTCAATTTTGAAAGCTCTCAAGTTGCTTTCTGAACATTTTAGTGGTCAGAAGAACTTGCTTTTGATGATGCTCAGAAATGGACTTTTTGGCCTTTTCTGAAACCGAACAAACTGTATAAGAAAAGGCTTTTGATGATATTCCCAAGATGTTATGGCACAGATTAAGCTACCCTGATGCGCTAGCTAAGTAGACATTAGGCGCACTCCACGATCTTGCACTTCAAAGCCTTCAATAGCCTAGAAACATCTGAAAAAGCAGTAGTGCGGTAATACTGTTGAACTCACTTGCGTTTGCTTCCTTTCTAACTGGAGGAATGCATTTTCAGCCTTCTGCTGCCATCATTAAATATTCAGCTCGAATGCAGCAACAATTCTTCTTTTTAAATCAAATTCTGGAAAAGGATTTCTTGCCAGGAGAAATGTTCTTTATGAAATCTCTTGGACATTTTGATCCAAAATTATCCACTTTTTCATGGTAGCATGGCCGAGCGGTCTAAGGCGCTGGATTAAGGCTCCAGTCTCTTTGGAGGCGTGGGTTCGAATCCCACTGCTGCCAGTTTTCAATTTTGAAAGCTCTCAAGTTGCTTTCTGAACATTTTAGTGGTCAGAAGAACTTGCTTTTGATGATGCTCAGAAATGGACTTTTTGGCCTTTTCTGAAACCGAACAAACTCTATAAGAAAAGGCTTTTGATGATATTCCCAAGATGTTATGGCACAGATTAAGCTACCCCGATGCGCTAGCTAAGTAGACATTAGGCGCACTCCACGATCTTGCACTTCAAAGCCTTCAATAGCCTAGAAACATCTGAAAAAGCAGTAGTGCGCTAATACTGTTGAACTCACTTGCGTTTGCTTCCTTTCTAACTGGAGGAATGCATTTTCAGCCTTCTGCTGCCATCATTAAATATTCAGCTCGAATGCAGCAACAATTCTTCTTTTTAAATCAAATTCTGGAAAAGGATTTCTTGCCAGGAGAAATGTTCTTTATGAAATCTCTTGGACATTTTGATCCAAAATTATCCACTTTTTCATGGTAGCATGGCCGAGCGGTCTAATGCGCTGGATTAAGGCTCCAGTCTCTTTGGAGGCGTGGGTTCGAATCCCACTGCTGCCAGTTTTCAATTTTGAAAGCTCTCAAGTTGCTTTCTGAACATTTTAGTGGTCAGAAGAACTTGCTTTTGATGATGCTCAGAAACGGACTTTTTGGCCTTTTCTGAAACCGAACAAACTCTATAAGAAAAGGCTTTTGATGATATTCCCAAGATGTTATGGCACAGATTAAGCTACCCCGATGCGCTAGCTAAGTAGACATTAGGCGCACTCCACGATCTTGCACTTCAAAGCCTTCAATAGCCTAGAAACATCTGAAAAAGCAGTAGTGCGGTAATACTGTTGAACTCACTTGCGTTTGCTTCCTTTCTAACTGGAGGAATGCATTTTCAGCCTTCTGCTGCCATCATTAAATATTCAGCTCGAATGCAGCAACAATTCTTCTTTTTAAATCAAATTCTGGAAAAGGATTTCTTGCCAGGAGAAATGTTCTTTATGAAATCTCTTGGACATTTTGATCCAAAATTATCCACTTTTTCATGGTAGCATGGCCGAGCGGTCTAAGGCGCTGGATTAAGGCTCCAGTCTCTTTGGAGGCGTGGGTTCGAATCCCACTGCTGCCAGTTTTCAATTTTGAAAGCTCTCAAGTTGCTTTCTGAACATTTTAGTGGTCAGAAGAACTTGCTTTTGATGATGCTCAGAAATGGACTTTTTGGCCTTTTCTGAAACCGAACAAACTCTATAAGAAAAGGCTTTTGATGATATTCCCAAGATGTTATGGCACAGATTAAGCTACCCCGATGCGCTAGCTAAGTAGACATTAGGCGCACTCCACGATCTTGCACTTCAAAGCCTTCAATAGCCTAGAAACATCTGAAAAAGCAGTAGTGCGGTAATACTGTTGAACTCACTTGCGTTTGCTTCCTTTCTAACTGGAGGAATGCATTTTCAGCCTTCTGCTGCCATCATTAAATATTCAGCTCGAATGCAGCAATTCTTTTTAAATCAAATTCTGGAAAAGGATTTCTTGCCAGGAGAAATGTTCTTTATGAAATCTCTTGGACATTTTGATCCAAAATTATCCACATTTTCATGGTAGCATGGCCGAGCGGTCTAAGGCGCTGGATTAAGGCTCCAGTCTCTTTGGAGGCGTGGGTTCGAATCCCACTGCTGCCAGTTTTCAATTTTGAAAGCTCTCAAGTTGCTTTCTGAACATTTTAGTGGTCAGAAGAACTTGCTTTTGAGGATGCTCAGAAATGGACTTTTTGGCCTTTTCTGAAACCGAACAAACTGTATAAGAAAAGGCTTTTGATGATATTCCCAAGATGTTATGGCACAGATTAAGCTACCCTGATGCGCTAGCTAAGTAGACATTAGGCGCACTCCACGATCTTGCACTTCAAAGCCTTCAATAGCCTAGAAACATCTGAAAAAGCAGTAGTGCGGTAATACTGTTGAACTCACTTGCGTTTGCTTCCTTTCTAACTGGAGGAATGCATTTTCAGCCTTCTGCTGCCATCATTAAATATTCAGCTCGAATGCAACAACAATTCTTTTTAAATCAAATTCTGGAAAAGGATTTCTTGCCAGGAGAAATGTTCTTTATGAAATCTCTTGGACATTTTGATCCAAAATTATCCACTTTTTCATGGTAGCATGGCCGAGCGGTCTAAGGCGCTGGATTAAGGCTCCAGTCTCTTTGGAGGTGTGGGTTCGAATCCCACTGCTGCCAGTTTTCAATTTTGAAAGCTCTCAAGTTGCTTTCTGAACATTTTAGTGGTCAGAAGAACTTGCTTTTGAGGATGCTCAGAAATGGACTTTTTGGCCTTTTCTGAAACCGAACAAACTCTATAAGAAAAGGCTTTTGATGATATTCCCAAGATGTTATGGCACAGATTAAGCTACCCTGATGCGCTAGCTAAGTAGACATTAGGCGCACTCCACGATCTTGCACTTCAAAGCCTTCAATAGCCTAGAAACATCTGAAAAAGCAGTAGTGCGGTAATACTGTTGAACTCACTTGCGTTTGCTTCCTTTCTAACTGGAGGAATGCATTTTCAGCCTTCTGCTGCCATCATTAAATATTCAGCTCGAATGCAGCAACAATTCTTCTTTTTAAATCAAATTCTGGAAAAGGATTTCTTGCCAGGAGAAATGTTCTTTATGAAATCTCTTGGACATTTTGATCCAAAATTATCCACTTTTTCATGGTAGCATGGCCGAGCAGTCTAAGGCGCTGGATTAAGGCTCCAGTCTCTTTGGAGGTGTGGGTTCGAATCCCACTGCTGCCAGTTTTCAATTTTGAAAGCTCTCAAGTTGCTTTCTGAACATTTTAGTGGTCAGAAGAACTTGCTTTTGATGATGCTCAGAAATGGACTTTTTGGCCTTTTCTGAAACCGAACAAACTATATAAGAAAAGGCTTTTGATGATATTCCCAAGATGTTATGGCACAGATTAAGCTACCCTGATGCGCTAGCTAAGTAGACATTAGGCGCACTCCACGATCTTGCACTTCAAAGCCTTCAATAGCCTAGAAACATCTGAAAAAGCAGTAGTGCGGTAATACTGTTGAACTCACTTGCGTTTGCTTCCTTACTAACTGGAGGAATGCATTTTCAGCCTTCTGCTGCCATCATTAAATATTCAGCTCGAATGCAGCAATTCTTCTTTTTAAATCAAATTCTGGAAAAGGATTTCTTGCCTGGAGAAATGTTCTTTATGAAATCTCTTGGACATTTTGATTCAAAATTATCCACTTTTTCATGGTAGCATGGCCGAGCGGTCTAAGGCGCTGGATTAAGGCTCCAGTCTCTTTGGAGGCGTGGGTTCGAATCCCACTGCTGCCAGTTTTCAATTTTGAAAGCTCTCAAGTTGCTTTCTGAACATTTTAGTGGTCAGAAGAACTTGCTTTTGATGATGCTCAGAAATGGACTTTTTGGCCTTTTCTGAAACCGAACAAACTGTATAAGAAAAGGCTTTTGATGATATTCCCAAGATGTTATGGCACAGATTAAGCTACCCTGATGCGCTAGCTAAGTAGACATTAGGCGCACTCCACGATCTTGCACTTCAAAGCCTTCAATAGCCTAGAAACATCTGAAAAAGCAGTAGTGCGGTAATACTGTTGAACTCACTTGCGTTTGCTTCCTTTCTAACTGGAGGAATGCATTTTCAGCCTTCTGCTGCCATCATTAAATATTCAGCTCGAATGCAGCAACAATTCTTCTTTTTAAATCAAATTCTGGAAAAGGATTTCTTGCCAGGAGAAATGTTCTTTATGAAATCTCTTGGACATTTTGATCCAAAATTATCCACTTTTTCATGGTAGCATGGCCGAGCGGTCTAAGGCGCTGGATTAAGGCTCCAGTCTCTTTGGAGGCGTGGGTTCGAATCCCACTGCTGCCAGTTTTCAATTTTGAAAGCTCTCAAGTTGCTTTCTGAACATTTTAGTGGTCAGAAGAACTTGCTTTTGATGATGCTCAGAAATGGACTTTTTGGCCTTTTCTGAAACCGAACAAACTCTATAAGAAAAGGCTTTTGATGATATTCCCAAGATGTTATGGCACAGATTAAGCTACCCCGATGCGCTAGCTAAGTAGACATTAGGCGCACTCCACGATCTTGCACTTCAAAGCCTTCAATAGCCTAGAAACATCTGAAAAAGCAGTAGTGCGGTAATACTGTTGAACTCACTTGCATTTGCTTCCTTTCTAACTGGAGGAATGCATTTTCAGCCTTCTGCTGCCATCATTAAATATTCAGCTCGAATGCAGCAATTCTTTTTAAATCAAATTCTGGAAAAGGATTTCTTGCCAGGAGAAATGTTCTTTATGAAATCTCTTGGACATTTTGATCCAAAATTATCCACATTTTCATGGTAGCATGGCCGAGCGGTCTAAGGCGCTGGATTAAGGCTCCAGTCTCTTTGGAGGCGTGGGTTCGAATCCCACTGCTGCCAGTTTTCAATTTTGAAAGCTCTCAAGTTGCTTTCTGAACATTTTAGTGGTCAGAAGAACTTGCTTTTGAGGATGCTCAGAAATGGACTTTTTGGCCTTTTCTGAAACCGAACAAACTGTATAAGAAAAGGCTTTTGATGATATTCCCAAGATGTTATGGCACAGATTAAGCTACCCTGATGCGCTAGCTAAGTAGACATTAGGCGCACTCCACGATCTTGCACTTCAAAGCCTTCAATAGCCTAGAAACATCTGAAAAAGCAGTAGTGCGGTAATACTGTTGAACTCACTTGCGTTTGCTTCCTTTCTAACTGGAGGAATGCATTTTCAGCCTTCTGCTGCCATCATTAAATATTCAGCTCGAATGCAGCAACAATTCTTTTTAAATCAAATTCTGGAAAAGGATTTCTTGCCAGGAGAAATGTTCTTTATGAAATCTCTTGGACATTTTGATCCAAAATTATCCACTTTTTCATGGTAGCATGGCCGAGCGGTCTAAGGCGCTGGATTAAGGCTCCAGTCTCTTTGGAGGTGTGGGTTCGAATCCCACTGCTGCCAGTTTTCAATTTTGAAAGCTCTCAAGTTGCTTTCTGAACATTTTAGTGGTCAGAAGAACTTGCTTTTGAGGATGCTCAGAAATGGACTTTTTGGCCTTTTCTGAAACCGAACAAACTCTATAAGAAAAGGCTTTTGATGATATTCCCAAGATGTTATGGCACAGATTAAGCTACCCTGATGCGCTAGCTAAGTAGACATTAGGCGCACTCCACGATCTTGCACTTCAAAGCCTTCAATAGCCTAGAAACATCTGAAAAAGCAGTAGTGCGGTAATACTGTTGAACTCACTTGCGTTTGCTTCCTTTCTAACTGGAGGAATGCATTTTCAGCCTTCTGCTGCCATCATTAAATATTCAGCTCGAATGCAGCAACAATTCTTCTTTTTAAATCAAATTCTGGAAAAGGATTTCTTGCCAGGAGAAATGTTCTTTATGAAATCTCTTGGACATTTTGATCCAAAATTATCCACTTTTTCATGGTAGCATGGCCGAGCGGTCTAAGGCGCTGGATTAAGGCTCCAGTCTCTTTGGAGGCGTGGGTTCGAATCCCACTGCTGCCAGTTTTCAATTTTGAAAGCTCTCAAGTTGCTTTCTGAACATTTTAGTGGTCAGAAGAACTTGCTTTTGAGGATGCTCAGAAATGGACTTTTTGGCCTTTTCTGAAACCGAACAAACTCTATAAGAAAAGGCTTTTGATGATATTCCCAAGATGTTATGGCACAGATTAAGCTACCCCGATGCACTAGCTAAGTAGACATTAGGCGCACTCCACGATCTTGCACTTCAAAGCCTTCAATAGCCTAGAAACATCTGAAAAAGCAGTAGTGCGGTAATACTGTTGAACTCACTTGCGTTTGCTTCCTTTCTAACTGGAGGAATGCATTTTCAGCCTTCTGCTGCCATCATTAAATATTCAGCTCGAATGCAGCAACAATTCTTCTTTTTAAATCAAATTCTGGAAAAGGATTTCTTGCCAGGAGAAATGTTCTTTATGAAATCTCTTGGACATTTTGATCCAAAATTATCCACTTTTTCATGGTAGCATGGCCGAGCAGTCTAAGGCGCTGGATTAAGGCTCCAGTCTCTTTGGAGGTGTGGGTTCGAATCCCACTGCTGCCAGTTTTCAATTTTGAAAGCTCTCAAGTTGCTTTCTGAACATTTTAGTGGTCAGAAGAACTTGCTTTTGATGATGCTCAGAAATGGACTTTTTGGCCTTTTCTGAAACCGAACAAACTGTATAAGAAAAGGCTTTTGATGATATTCCCAAGATGTTATGGCACAGATTAAGCTACCCTGATGTGCTAGCTAAGTAGACATTAGGCGCACTCCACGATCTTGCACTTCAAAGCCTTCAATAGCCTAGAAACATCTGAAAAAGCAGTAGTGCGGTAATACTGTTGAACTCACTTGCGTTTGCTTCCTTTCTAACTGGAGGAATGCATTTTCAGCCTTCTGCTGCCATCATTAAATATTCAGCTCGAATGCAGCAACAATTCTTCTTTTTAAATCAAATTCTGGAAAAGGATTTCTTGCCAGGAGAAATGTTCTTTATGAAATCTCTTGGACATTTTGATCCAAAATTATCCACTTTTTCATGGTAGCATGGCCGAGCGGTCTAAGGCGCTGGATTAAGGCTCCAGTCTCTTTGGAGGCGTGGGTTCGAATCCCACTGCTGCCAGTTTTCAATTTTGAAAGCTCTCAAGTTGCTTTCTGAACATTTTAGTGGTCAGAAGAACTTGCTTTTGAGGATGCTCAGAAATGGACTTTTTGGCCTTTTCTGAAACCGAACAAACTCTATAAGAAAAGGCTTTTGATGATATTCCCAAGATGTTATGGCACAGATTAAGCTACCCCGATGCGCTAGCTAAGTAGACATTAGGCGCACTCCACGATCTTGCACTTCAAAGCCTTCAATAGCCTAGAAACATCTGAAAAAGCAGTAGTGCGGTAATACTGTTGAACTCACTTGCGTTTGCTTCCTTTCTAACTGGAGGAATGCATTTTCAGCCTTCTGCTGCCATCATTAAATATTCAGCTCGAATGCAGCAACAATTCTTCTTTTTAAATCAAATTCTGGAAAAGGATTTCTTGCCAGGAGAAATGTTCTTTATGAAATCTCTTGGACATTTTGATCCAAAATTATCCACTTTTTCATGGTAGCATGGCCGAGCAGTCTAAGGCGCTGGATTAAGGCTTCAGTCTCTTTGGAGGCATGGGTTCGAATCCCACTGCTGCCAGTTTTCAATTTTGAAAGCTCTCAAGTTGCTTTCTGAACATTTTAGTGGTCAGAAGAACTTGCTTTTGAGGATGCTCAGAAATGGACTTTTTGGCCTTTTCTGAAACCGAACAAACTGTATAAGAAAAGGCTTTTGATGATATTCCCAAGATGTTATGGCACAGATTAAGCTACCCTGATGCGCTAGCTAAGTAGACATTAGGCGCACTCCACGATCTTGCACTTCAAAGCCTTCAATAGCCTAGAAACATCTGAAAAAGCAGTAGTGCGGTAATACTGTTGAACTCACTTGCGTTTGCTTCCTTTCTAACTGGAGGAATGCATTTTCAGCCTTCTGCTGCCATCATTAAATATTCAGCTCGAATGCAGCAACAATTCTTCTTTTTAAATCAAATTCTGGAAAAGGATTTCTTGCCAGGAGAAATGTTCTTTATGAAATCTCTTGGACATTTTCATCCAAAATTATCCACTTTTTCATGGTAGCATGGCCGAGCGGTCTAAGGCGCTGGATTAAGGCTCCAGTCTCTTTGGAGGCGTGGGTTCGAATCCCACTGCTGCCAGTTTTCAATTTTGAAAGCTCTCAAGTTGCTTTCTGAACATTTTAGTGGTCAGAAGAACTTGCTTTTGAGGATGCTCAGAAATGGACTTTTTGGCCTTTTCTGAAACCGAACAAACTCTATAAGAAAAGGCTTTTGATGATATTCCCAAGATGTTATGGCACAGATTAAGCTACCCCGATGCGCTAGCTAAGTAGACATTAGGCGCACTCCACGATCTTGCACTTCAAAGCCTTCAATAGCCTAGAAACATCTGAAAAAGCAGTAGTGCGGTAATACTGTTGAACTCACTTGCGTTTGCTTCCTTTCTAACTGGAGGAATGCATTTTCAGCCTTCTGCTGCCATCATTAAATATTCAGCTCGAATGCAGCAACAATTCTTCTTTTTAAATCAAATTCTGGAAAAGGATTTCTTGCCAGGAGAAATGTTCTTTATGAAATCTCTTGGACATTTTGATCCCACATTATCCACTTTTTCATGGTAGCATGGCCGAGCGGTCTAATGCGCTGGATTAAGGCTCCAGTCTCTTTGGAGGCGTGGGTTCGAATCCCACTGCTGCCAGTTTTCAATTTTGAAAGCTCTCAAGTTGCTTTCTGAACATTTTAGTGGTCAGAAGAACTTGCTTTTGATGATGCTCAGAAATGGACTTTTTGGCCTTTTCTGAAACCGAACAAACTCTATAAGAAAAGGCTTTTGATGATATTCCCAAGATGTTATGGCACAGATTAAGCTACCCTGATGCGCTAGCTAAGTAGACATTAGGCGCACTCCACGATCTTGCACTTCAAAGCCTTCAATAGCCTAGAAACATCTGAAAAAGCAGTAGTGCGGTAATACTGTTGAACTCACTTGCGTTTGCTTCCTTTCTAACTGGAGGAATGCATTTTCAGCCTTCTGCTGCCATCATTAAATATTCAGCTCGAATGCAGCAACAATTCTTCTTTTTAAATCAAATTCTGGAAAAGGATTTCTTGCCAGGAGAAATGTTCTTTATGAAATCTCTTGGACATTTTGATCCAAAATTATCCACTTTTTCATGGTAGCATGGCCGAGCGGTCTAAGGTGCTGGATTAAGACTCCAGTCTCTTTGGAGGCGTGGGTTCGAATCGCACTGCTGCCAGTTTTCAATTTTGAAAGCTCTCAAGTTGCTTTCTGAACATTTTAGTGGTCAGAAGAACTTGCTTTTGATGATGCTCAGAAATGGACTTTTTGGCCTTTTCTGAAACCGAACAAACTCTATAAGAAAAGGCTTTTGATGATATTCCCAAGATGTTATGGCACAGATTAAGCTACCCCGATGCGCTAGCTAAGTAGACATTAGGCGCACTCCACGATCTTGCACTTCAAAGCCTTCAATAGCCTAGAAACATCTGAAAAAGCAGTAGTGCGGTAATACTGTTGAACTCACTTGCGTTTGCTTCCTTTCTAACTGGAGGAATGCATTTTCAGCCTTCTGCTGCCATCATTAAATATTCAGCTCGAATGCAGCAATTCTTTTTAAATCAAATTCTGGAAAAGGATTTCTTGCCAGGAGAAATGTTCTTTATGAAATCTCTTGGACATTTTGATCCAAAATTATCCACATTTTCATGGTAGCATGGCCGAGCGGTCTAAGGCGCTGGATTAAGGCTCCAGTCTCTTTGGAGGCGTGGGTTCAAATCCCACTGCTGCCAGTTTTCAATTTTGAAAGCTCTCAAGTTGCTTTCTGAACATTTTAGTGGTCAGAAGAACTTGCTTTTGAGGATGCTCAGAAATGGACTTTTTGGCCTTTTCTGAAACCGAACAAACTGTATAAGAAAAGGCTTTTGATGATATTCCCAAGATGTTATGGCACAGATTAAGCTACCCTGATGCGCTAGCTAAGTAGACATTAGGCGCACTCCACGATCTTGCACTTCAAAGCCTTCAATAGCCTAGAAACATCAGAAAAAGCAGTAGTGCGGTAATACTGTTGAACTCACTTGCGTTTGCTTCCTTTCTAACTGGAGGAATGCATTTTCAGCCTTCTGCTGCCATCATTAAATATTCAGCTCGAATGCAGCAACAATTCTTCTTTTTAAATCAAATTCTGGAAAAGGATTTCTTGCCAGGAGAAATGTTCTTTATGAAATCTCTTGGACATTTTGATCCAAAATTATCCACTTTTTCATGGTAGCATGGCCGAGCGGTCTAAGGCGCTGGATTAAGGCTCCAGTCTCTTTGGAGGCGTGGGTTCGAATCCCACTGCTGCCAGTTTTCAATTTTGAAAGCTCTCAAGTTGCTTTCTGAACATTTTAGTGGTCAGAAGAACTTGCTTTTGAGGATGCTCAGAAATGGACTTTTTGGCCTTTTCTGAAACCGAACAAACTCTATAAGAAAAGGCTTTTGATGATATTCCCAAGATGTTATGGCACAGATTAAGCTACCCCGATGCGCTAGCTAAGTAGACATTAGGCGCACTCCACGATCTTGCACTTCAAAGCCTTCAATAGCCTAGAAACATCTGAAAAAGCAGTAGTGCGGTAATACTGTTGAACTCACTTGCGTTTGCTTCCTTTCTAACTGGAGGAATGCATTTTCAGCCTTCTGCTGCCATCATTAAATATTCAGCTCGAATGCAGCAACAATTCTTCTTTTTAAATCAAATTCTGGAAAAGGATTTCTTGCCAGGAGAAATGTTCTTTATGAAATCTCTTGGACATTTTGATCCAAAATTATCCACTTTTTCATGGTAGCATGGCCGAGCGGTCTAAGGCGCTGGATTAAGGCTCCAGTCTCTTTGGAGGCGTGGGTTTGAATCCCACTGCTGCCAGTTTTCAATTTTGAAAGCTCTCAAGTTGCTTTCTGAACATTTTAGTGGTCAGAAGAACTTGCTTTTGAGGATGCTCAGAAATGGACTTTTTGGCCTTTTCTGAAACCGAACAAACTGTATAAGAAAAGGCTTTTGATGATATTCCCAAGATGTTATGGCACAGATTAAGCTACCCTGATGCGCTAGCTAAGTAGACATTAGGCGCACTCCACGATCTTGCACTTCAAAGCCTTCAATAGCCTAGAAACATCTGAAAAAGCAGTAGTGCGGTAATACTGTTGAACTCACTTGCGTTTGCTTCCTTTCTAACTGGAGGAATGCATTTTCAGCCTTCTGCTGCCATCATTAAATATTCAGCTCGAATGCAGCAACAATTCTTCTTTTTAAATCAAATTCTGGAAAAGGATTTCTTGCCAGGAGAAATGTTCTTTATGAAATCTCTTGGACATTTTCATCCAAAATTATCCACTTTTTCATGGTAGCATGGCCGAGCGGTCTAAGGCGCTGGATTAAGGCTCCAGTCTCTTTGGAGGCGTGGGTTCGAATCCCACTGCTGCCAGTTTTCAATTTTGAAAGCTCTCAAGTTGCTTTCTGAACATTTTAGTGGTCAGAAGAACTTGCTTTTGAGGATGCTCAGAAATGGACTTTTTGGCCTTTTCTGAAACCGAACAAACTCTATAAGAAAAGGCTTTTGATGATATTCCCAAGATGTTATGGCACAGATTAAGCTACCCCGATGCGCTAGCTAAGTAGACATTAGGCGCACTCCACGATCTTGCACTTCAAAGCCTTCAATAGCCTAGAAACATCTGAAAAAGCAGTAGTGCGGTAATACTGTTGAACTCACTTGCGTTTGCTTCCTTTCTAACTGGAGGAATGCATTTTCAGCCTTCTGCTGCCATCATTAAATATTCAGCTCGAATGCAGCAACAATTCTTCTTTTTAAATCAAATTCTGGAAAAGGATTTCTTGCCAGGAGAAATGTTCTTTATGAAATCTCTTGGACATTTTGATCCAAAATTATCCACTTTTTCATGGTAGCATGGCCGAGCAGTCTAAGGTGCTGGATTAAGGCTCCAGTCTCTTTGGAGGTGTGGGTTCGAATCCCACTGCTGCCAGTTTTCAATTTTGAAAGCTCTCAAGTTGCTTTCTGAACATTTTAGTGGTCAGAAGAACTTGCTTTTGATGATGCTCAGAAATGGACTTTTTGGCCTTTTCTGAAACCGAACAAACTGTATAAGAAAAGGCTTTTGATGATATTCCCAAGATGTTATGGCACAGATTAAGCTACCCTTATGTGCTAGCTAAGTAGACATTAGGCGCACTCCACGATCTTGCACTTCAAAGCCTTCAATAGCCTAGAAACATCTGAAAAAGCAGTAGTGCGGTAATACTGTTGAACTCACTTGCGTTTGCTTCCTTTCTAACTGGAGGAATGCATTTTCAGCCTTCTGCTGCCATCATTAAATATTCAGCTCGAATGCAGCAATTCTTCTTTTTAAATCAAATTCTGGAAAAGGATTTCTTGCCAGGAGAAATGTTCTTTATGAAATCTCTTGGACATTTTGATCCAAAATTATCCACTTTTTCATGGTAGCATGGCCGAGCGGTCTAAGGCGCTGGATTAAAGGAGATGTCTCGAGGAAGCAGTTAAATTTTTTTTTTGCCCAGTCCCCCCCATTAAGTACACATTACTAAGCCCCCCTGTAAATGACATTTCTAGCTGGTTTGTACTTACCGTTCCAGCGTTTCAGCAACTTATAAAGTTTTCTCAAGATGGCCGCCGGCTCTTTCCCCGTCGCTCGCTGCAGCCCGACGTGCGCGCTCCCGAGACGCCGCCAGCTGTGTCTCCATGGCAACCGGACGCATCGCAGCCGCCGACCAGACGCCCCGCAGCCGCCGACCAGACGCCCACCGCCAGGCAGCAGGTAAGGCGCTAGCCCCCGGCTCCCCAGCGCTAGACCCTCAGCCCAGGTGAAGGCCCCGGAGCCCAGCGCTAGGTTCCGGAGCCCAGCGCTAGTTCCCCCGGCCTAGCGACAGCCCCCCCCGGACTAGCGACAGCCCCCCCCGGCCTAGCGGCAGCCCCCCCCGGCCTAGCGACAGCCCCCCCATCGCAGCGGCAGCCCCCCCCCCCCCGGCCTAGCGACAGCCCCCCCGGCCTAGCGCTAGTTCCCCCATCACAGCGGCAGCCCCCCCCCCGGCGCAGCCCGGCGCAGCGGCAGCCCCCCCCATCGCAGCGACAGCCCCCCCGGCCTAGCGCTAGTTCCCCCATCGCAGCGACAGCCCCCCCCCGGCGCAGCGCTAGTTCCCCCCCGACCCATCACTTACCTGGGACGCTTCTCGGGGCTGCTGGGCTGGCCTGGGCTTCTCCGCTGGGCAGCTCCAGTTTCTGCACCTTCCTCTAACAGAGGAAGGTGCAGAATGGCCGCTGCAGCGCGCTCCCGAGCAGTGACAGCTCGTCTGCGCATGCGCAGAAGAGCTGTAGCGGGGAGCACACTGAAGCGGCTCGTGCTGAATAGAGAAGACCGGACTGCGCAAGCGCGTCTAAAAAAGCAAGCTGCCAGCGAATTTAGACGGAACCATGGAGACGAGGACGCTAGCAACGGAGCAGGTAAGTGGAATAACTTCTGTATGGCTCATATTTAATGCACAATGTACATTACAAAGTGCATTAATATGGCCATACGGAAGTGTATAACCCCACTTGGTTTCGCGAGACCACCCCTTTAAGGCTCCAGTCTCTTTGGAGGCGTGGGTTCGAATCCCACTGCTGCCAGTTTTCAATTTTGAAAGCTCTCAAGTTGCTTTCTGAACATTTTAGTGGTCAGAAGAACTTGCTTTTGATGATGCTCAGAAATGGACTTTTTGGCCTTTTCTGAAACCGAACAAACTGTATAAGAAAAGGCTTTTGATGATATTCCCAAGATGTTATGGCACAGATTAAGCTACCCTGATGCGCTAGCTAAGTAGACATTAGGCGCACTCCACGATCTTGCACTTCAAAGCCTTCAATAGCCTAGAAACATCTGAAAAAGCAGTAGTGCGGTAATACTGTTGAACTCACTTGCGTTTGCTTCCTTTCTAACTGGAGGAATGCATTTTCAGCCTTCTGCTGCCATCATTAAATATTCAGCTCGAATGCAGCAACAATTCTTCTTTTTAAATCAAATTCTGGAAAAGGATTTCTTGCCAGGAGAAATGTTCTTTATGAAATCTCTTGGACATTTTGATCCAAAATTATCCACTTTTTCATGGTAGCATGGCCGAGCGGTCTAAGGCGCTGGATTAAGGCTCCAGTCTCTTTGGAGGCGTGGGTTCGAATCCCACTGCTGCCAGTTTTCAATTTTGAAAGCTCTCAAGTTGCTTTCTGAACATTTTAGTGGTCAGAAGAACTTGCTTTTGATGATGCTCAGAAATGGACTTTTTGGCCTTTTCTGAAACCGAACAAACTCTATAAGAAAAGGCTTTTGATGATATTCCCAAGATGTTATGGCACAGATTAAGCTACCCCGATGCGCTAGCTAAGTAGACATTAGGCGCACTCCACGATCTTGCACTTCAAAGCCTTCAATAGCCTAGAAACATCTGAAAAAGCAGTAGTGCGGTAATACTGTTGAACTCACTTGCGTTTGCTTCCTTTCTAACTGGAGGAATGCATTTTCAGCCTTCTGCTGCCATCATTAAATATTCAGCTCGAATGCAGCAACAATTCTTCTTTTTAAATCAAATTCTGGAAAAGGATTTCTTGCCAGGAGAAATGTTCTTTATGAAATCTCTTGGACATTTTGATCCAAAATTATCCACTTTTTCATGGTAGCATGGCCGAGCGGTCTAATGCGCTGGATTAAGGCTCCAGTCTCTTTGGAGGCGTGGGTTCGAATCCCACTGCTGCCAGTTTTCAATTTTGAAAGCTCTCAAGTTGCTTTCTGAACATTTTAGTGGTCAGAAGAACTTGCTTTTGATGATGCTCAGAAACGGACTTTTTGGCGGCCTTTTCTGAAACCGAACAAACTCTATAAGAAAAGGCTTTTGATGATATTCCCAAGATGTTATGGCACAGATTAAGCTACCCCGATGCGCTAGCTAAGTAGACATTAGGCGCACTCCACGATCTTGCACTTCAAAGCCTTCAATAGCCTAGAAACATCTGAAAAAGCAGTAGTGCGGTAATACTGTTGAACTCACTTGCGTTTGCTTCCTTTCTAACTGGAGGAATGCATTTTCAGCCTTCTGCTGCCATCATTAAATATTCAGCTCGAATGCAGCAACAATTCTTCTTTTTAAATCAAATTCTGGAAAAGGATTTCTTGCCAGGAGAAATGTTCTTTATGAAATCTCTTGGACATTTTGATCCAAAATTATCCACTTTTTCATGGTAGCATGGCCGAGCGGTCTAAGGCGCTGGATTAAGGCTCCAGTCTCTTTGGAGGCGTGGGTTCGAATCCCACTGCTGCCAGTTTTCAATTTTGAAAGCTCTCAAGTTGCTTTCTGAACATTTTAGTGGTCAGAAGAACTTGCTTTTGATGATGCTCAGAAATGGACTTTTTGGCCTTTTCTGAAACCGAACAAACTGTATAAGAAAAGGCTTTTGATGATATTCCCAAGATGTTATGGCACAGATTAAGCTACCCCGATGCGCTAGCTAAGTAGACATTAGGCGCACTCCACGATCTTGCACTTCAAAGCCTTCAATAGCCTAGAAACATCTGAAAAAGCAGTAGTGCGGTAATACTGTTGAACTCACTTGCGTTTGCTTCCTTTCTAACTGGAGGAATGCATTTTCAGCCTTCTGCTGCCATCATTAAATATTCAGCTCGAATGCAGCAATTCTTTTTAAATCAAATTCTGGAAAAGGATTTCTTGCCAGGAGAAATGTTCTTTATGAAATCTCTTGGACATTTTGATCCAAAATTATCCACATTTTCATGGTAGCATGGCCGAGCGGTCTAAGGCGCTGGATTAAGGCTCCAGTCTCTTTGGAGGCGTGGGTTCGAATCCCACTGCTGCCAGTTTTCAATTTTGAAAGCTCTCAAGTTGCTTTCTGAACATTTTAGTGGTCAGAAGAACTTGCTTTTGAGGATGCTCAGAAATGGACTTTTTGGCCTTTTCTGAAACCGAACAAACTGTATAAGAAAAGGCTTTTGATGATATTCCCAAGATGTTATGGCACAGATTAAGCTACCCTGATGCGCTAGCTAAGTAGACATTAGGCGCACTCCACGATCTTGCACTTCAAAGCCTTCAATAGCCTAGAAACATCTGAAAAAGCAGTAGTGCGGTAATACTGTTGAACTCACTTGCGTTTGCTTCCTTTCTAACTGGAGGAATGCATTTTCAGCCTTCTGCTGCCATCATTAAATATTCAGCTCGAATGCAGCAACAATTCTTTTTAAATCAAATTCTGGAAAAGGATTTCTTGGCAGGAGAAATGTTCTTTATGAAATCTCTTGGACATTTTGATCCAAAATTATCCACTTTTTCATGGTAGCATGGCCGAGCGGTCTAAGGCGCTGGATTAAGGCTCCAGTCTCTTTGGAGGTGTGGGTTCGAATCCCACTGCTGCCAGTTTTCAATTTTGAAAGCTCTCAAGTTGCTTTCTGAACATTTTAGTGGTCAGAAGAACTTGCTTTTGAGGATGCTCAGAAATGGACTTTTTGGCCTTTTCTGAAACCGAACAAACTCTATAAGAAAAGGCTTTTGATGATATTCCCAAGATGTTATGGCACAGATTAAGCTACCCTGATGCGCTAGCTAAGTAGACATTAGGCGCACTCCACGATCTTGCACTTCAAAGCCTTCAATAGCCTAGAAACATCTGAAAAAGCAGTAGTGCGGTAATACTGTTGAACTCACTTGCGTTTGCTTCCTTTCTAACTGGAGGAATGCATTTTCAGCCTTCTGCTGCCATCATTAAATATTCAGCTCGAATGCAGCAACAATTCTTCTTTTTAAATCAAATTCTGGAAAAGGATTTCTTGCCAGGAGAAATGTTCTTTATGAAATCTCTTGGACATTTTGATCCAAAATTATCCACTTTTTCATGGTAGCATGGCCGAGCAGTCTAAGGCGCTGGATTAAGGCTCCAGTCTCTTTGGAGGTGTGGGTTCGAATCCCACTGCTGCCAGTTTTCAATTTTGAAAGCTCTCAAGTTGCTTTCTGAACATTTTAGTGGTCAGAAGAACTTGCTTTTGATGATGCTCAGAAATGGACTTTTTGGCCTTTTCTGAAACCGAACAAACTGTATAAGAAAAGGCTTTTGATGATATTCCCAAGATGTTATGGCACAGATTAAGCTACCCTGATGCGCTAGCTAAGTAGACATTAGGCGCACTCCACGATCTTGCACTTCAAAGCCTTCAATAGCCTAGAAACATCTGAAAAAGCAGTAGTGCGGTAATACTGTTGAACTCACTTGCGTTTGCTTCCTTACTAACTGGAGGAATGCATTTTCAGCCTTCTGCTGCCATCATTAAATATTCAGCTCGAATGCAGCAATTCTTCTTTTTAAATCAAATTCTGGAAAAGGATTTCTTGCCAGGAGAAATGTTCTTTATGAAATCTCTTGGACATTTTGATTCAAAATTATCCACTTTTTCATGGTAGCATGGCCGAGCGGTCTAAGGCGCTGGATTAAGGCTCCAGTCTCTTTGGAGGCGTGGGTTCGAATCCCACTGCTGCCAGTTTTCAATTTTGAAAGCTCTCAAGTTGCTTTCTGAACATTTTAGTGGTCAGAAGAACTTGCTTTTGATGATGCTCAGAAATGGACTTTTTGGCCTTTTCTGAAACCGAACAAACTGTATAAGAAAAGGCTTTTGATGATATTCCCAAGATGTTATGGCACAGATTAAGCTACCCTGATGCGCTAGCTAAGTAGACATTAGGCGCACTCCACGATCTTGCACTTCAAAGCCTTCAATAGCCTAGAAACATCTGAAAAAGCAGTAGTGCGGTAATACTGTTGAACTCACTTGCGTTTGCTTCCTTTCTAACTGGAGGAATGCATTTTCAGCCTTCTGCTGCCATCATTAAATATTCAGCTCGAATGCAGCAACAATTCTTCTTTTTAAATCAAATTCTGGAAAAGGATTTCTTGCCAGGAGAAATGTTCTTTATGAAATCTCTTGGACATTTTGATCCAAAATTATCCACTTTTTCATGGTAGCATGGCCGAGCGGTCTAAGGCGCTGGATTAAGGCTCCAGTCTCTTTGGAGGCGTGGGTTCGAATCCCACTGCTGCCAGTTTTCAATTTTGAAAGCTCTCAAGTTGCTTTCTGAACATTTTAGTGGTCAGAAGAACTTGCTTTTGATGATGCTCAGAAATGGACTTTTTGGCCTTTTCTGAAACCGAACAAACTGTATAAGAAAAGGCTTTTGATGATATTCCCAAGATGTTATGGCACAGATTAAGCTACCCCGATGCGCTAGCTAAGTAGACATTAGGCGCACTCCACGATCTTGCACTTCAAAGCCTTCAATAGCCTAGAAACATCTGAAAAAGCAGTAGTGCGGTAATACTGTTGAACTCACTTGCATTTGCTTCCTTTCTAACTGGAGGAATGCATTTTCAGCCTTCTGCTGCCATCATTAAATATTCAGCTCGAATGCAGCAATTCTTTTTAAATGAAATTCTGGAAAAGGATTTCTTGCCAGGAGAAATGTTCTTTATGAAATCTCTTGGACATTTTGATCCAAAATTATCCACATTTTCATGGTAGCATGGCCGAGCGGTCTAAGGCGCTGGATTAAGGCTCCAGTCTCTTTGGAGGCGTGGGTTCGAATCCCACTGCTGCCAGTTTTCAATTTTGAAAGCTCTCAAGTTGCTTTCTGAACATTTTAGTGGTCAGAAGAACTTGCTTTTGAGGATGCTCAGAAATGGACTTTTTGGCCTTTTCTGAAACCGAACAAACTGTATAAGAAAAGGCTTTTGATGATATTCCCAAGATGTTATGGCACAGATTAAGCTACCCTGATGCGCTAGCTAAGTAGACATTAGGCGCACTCCACGATCTTGCACTTCAAAGCCTTCAATAGCCTAGAAACATCTGAAAAAGCAGTAGTGCGGTAATACTGTTGAACTCACTTGCGTTTGCTTCCTTTCTAACTGGAGGAATGCATTTTCAGCCTTCTGCTGCCATCATTAAATATTCAGCTCGAATGCAGCAACAATTCTTCTTTTTAAATCAAATTCTGGAAAAGGATTTCTTGCCAGGAGAAATGTTCTTTATGAAATCTCTTGGACATTTTGATCCAAAATTATCCACTTTTTCATGGTAGCATGGCCGAGCGGTCTAAGGCGCTGGATTAAGGCTCCAGTCTCTTTGGAGGCGTGGGTTCGAATCCCACTGCTGCCAGTTTTCAATTTTGAAAGCTCTCAAGTTGCTTTCTGAACATTTTTGTGGTCAGAAGAACTTGCTTTTGATGATGCTCAGAAATGGACTTTTTGGCCTTTTCTGAAACCGAACAAACTCTATAAGAAAAGGCTTTTGATGATATTCCCAAGATGTTATGGCACAGATTAAGCTACCCCGATGCGCTAGCTAAGTAGACATTAGGCGCACTCCACGATCTTGCACTTCAAAGCCTTCAATAGCCTAGAAACATCTGAAAAAGCAGTAGTGCGGTAATACTGTTGAACTCACTTGCGTTTGCTTCCTTTCTAACTGGAGGAATGCATTTTCAGCCTTCTGCTGCCATCATTAAATATTCAGCTCGAATGCAGCAACAATTCTTCTTTTTAAATCAAATTCTGGAAAAGGATTTCTTGCCAGGAGAAATGTTCTTTATGAAATCTCTTGGACATTTTGATCCAAAATTATCCACTTTTTCATGGTAGCATGGCCGAGCGGTCTAAGGCGCTGGATTAAGGCTCCAGTCTCTTTGGAGGCGTGGGTTCGAATCCCACTGCTGCCAGTTTTCAATTTTGAAAGCTCTCAAGTTGCTTTCTGAACATTTTAGTGGTCAGAAGAACTTGCTTTTGATGATGCTCAGAAATGGACTTTTTGGCCTTTTCTGAAACCGAACAAACTGTATAAGAAAAGGCTTTTGATGATATTCCCAAGATGTTATGGCACAGATTAAGCTACCCCGATGCGCTAGCTAAGTAGACATTAGGCGCACTCCACGATCTTGCACTTCAAAGCCTTCAATAGCCTAGAAACATCTGAAAAAGCAGTAGTGCGGTAATACTGTTGAACTCACTTGCGTTTGCTTCCTTTCTAACTGGAGGAATGCATTTTCAGCCTTCTGCTGCCATCATTAAATATTCAGCTCGAATGCAGCAATTCTTTTTAAATCAAATTCTGGAAAAGGATTTCTTGCCAGGAGAAATGTTCTTTATGAAATCTCTTGGACATTTTGATCCAAAATTATCCACATTTTCATGGTAGCATGGCCGAGCGGTCTAAGGCGCTGGATTAAGGCTCCAGTCTCTTTGGAGGCGTGGGTTCGAATCCCACTGCTGCCAGTTTTCAATTTTGAAAGCTCTCAAGTTGCTTTCTGAACATTTTAGTGGTCAGAAGAACTTGCTTTTGAGGATGCTCAGAAATGGACTTTTTGGCCTTTTCTGAAACCGAACAAACTGTATAAGAAAAGGCTTTTGATGATATTCCCAAGATGTTATGGCACAGATTAAGCTACCCTGATGCGCTAGCTAAGTAGACATTAGGCGCACTCCACGATCTTGCACTTCAAAGCCTTCAATAGCCTAGAAACATCTGAAAAAGCAGTAGTGCGGTAATACTGTTGAACTCACTTGCGTTTGCTTCCTTTCTAACTGGAGGAATGCATTTTCAGCCTTCTGCTGCCATCATTAAATATTCAGCTCGAATGCAGCAACAATTCTTTTTAAATCAAATTCTGGAAAAGGATTTCTTGGCAGGAGAAATGTTCTTTATGAAATCTCTTGGACATTTTGATCCAAAATTATCCACTTTTTCATGGTAGCATGGCCGAGCGGTCTAAGGCGCTGGATTAAGGCTCCAGTCTCTTTGGAGGTGTGGGTTCGAATCCCACTGCTGCCAGTTTTCAATTTTGAAAGCTCTCAAGTTGCTTTCTGAACATTTTAGTGGTCAGAAGAACTTGCTTTTGAGGATGCTCAGAAATGGACTTTTTGGCCTTTTCTGAAACCGAACAAACTCTATAAGAAAAGGCTTTTGATGATATTCCCAAGATGTTATGGCACAGATTAAGCTACCCTGATGCGCTAGCTAAGTAGACATTAGGCGCACTCCACGATCTTGCACTTCAAAGCCTTCAATAGCCTAGAAACATCTGAAAAAGCAGTAGTGCGGTAATACTGTTGAACTCACTTGCGTTTGCTTCCTTTCTAACTGGAGGAATGCATTTTCAGCCTTCTGCTGCCATCATTAAATATTCAGCTCGAATGCAGCAACAATTCTTCTTTTTAAATCAAATTCTGGAAAAGGATTTCTTGCCAGGAGAAATGTTCTTTATGAAATCTCTTGGACATTTTGATCCAAAATTATCCACTTTTTCATGGTAGCATGGCCGAGCAGTCTAAGGCGCTGGATTAAGGCTCCAGTCTCTTTGGAGGTGTGGGTTCGAATCCCACTGCTGCCAGTTTTCAATTTTGAAAGCTCTCAAGTTGCTTTCTGAACATTTTAGTGGTCAGAAGAACTTGCTTTTGATGATGCTCAGAAATGGACTTTTTGGCCTTTTCTGAAACCGAACAAACTGTATAAGAAAAGGCTTTTGATGATATTCCCAAGATGTTATGGCACAGATTAAGCTACCCTGATGCGCTAGCTAAGTAGACATTAGGCGCACTCCACGATCTTGCACTTCAAAGCCTTCAATAGCCTAGAAACATCTGAAAAAGCAGTAGTGCGGTAATACTGTTGAACTCACTTGCGTTTGCTTCCTTACTAACTGGAGGAATGCATTTTCAGCCTTCTGCTGCCATCATTAAATATTCAGCTCGAATGCAGCAATTCTTCTTTTTAAATCAAATTCTGGAAAAGGATTTCTTGCCAGGAGAAATGTTCTTTATGAAATCTCTTGGACATTTTGATTCAAAATTATCCACTTTTTCATGGTAGCATGGCCGAGCGGTCTAAGGCGCTGGATTAAGGCTCCAGTCTCTTTGGAGGCGTGGGTTCGAATCCCACTGCTGCCAGTTTTCAATTTTGAAAGCTCTCAAGTTGCTTTCTGAACATTTTAGTGGTCAGAAGAACTTGCTTTTGATGATGCTCAGAAATGGACTTTTTGGCCTTTTCTGAAACCGAACAAACTGTATAAGAAAAGGCTTTTGATGATATTCCCAAGATGTTATGGCACAGATTAAGCTACCCTGATGCGCTAGCTAAGTAGACATTAGGCGCACTCCACGATCTTGCACTTCAAAGCCTTCAATAGCCTAGAAACATCTGAAAAAGCAGTAGTGCGGTAATACTGTTGAACTCACTTGCGTTTGCTTCCTTTCTAACTGGAGGAATGCATTTTCAGCCTTCTGCTGCCATCATTAAATATTCAGCTCGAATGCAGCAACAATTCTTCTTTTTAAATCAAATTCTGGAAAAGGATTTCTTGCCAGGAGAAATGTTCTTTATGAAATCTCTTGGACATTTTGATCCAAAATTATCCACTTTTTCATGGTAGCATGGCCGAGCGGTCTAAGGCGCTGGATTAAGGCTCCAGTCTCTTTGGAGGCGTGGGTTCGAATCCCACTGCTGCCAGTTTTCAATTTTGAAAGCTCTCAAGTTGCTTTCTGAACATTTTAGTGGTCAGAAGAACTTGCTTTTGATGATGCTCAGAAATGGACTTTTTGGCCTTTTCTGAAACCGAACAAACTCTATAAGAAAAGGCTTTTGATGATATTCCCAAGATGTTATGGCACAGATTAAGCTACCCCGATGCGCTAGCTAAGTAGACATTAGGCGCACTCCACGATCTTGCACTTCAAAGCCTTCAATAGCCTAGAAACATCTGAAAAAGCAGTAGTGCGGTAATACTGTTGAACTCACTTGCATTTGCTTCCTTTCTAACTGGAGGAATGCATTTTCAGCCTTCTGCTGCCATCATTAAATATTCAGCTCGAATGCAGCAATTCTTTTTAAATGAAATTCTGGAAAAGGATTTCTTGCCAGGAGAAATGTTCTTTATGAAATCTCTTGGACATTTTGATCCAAAATTATCCACATTTTCATGGTAGCATGGCCGAGCGGTCTAAGGCGCTGGATTAAGGCTCCAGTCTCTTTGGAGGCGTGGGTTCGAATCCCACTGCTGCCAGTTTTCAATTTTGAAAGCTCTCAAGTTGCTTTCTGAACATTTTAGTGGTCAGAAGAACTTGCTTTTGAGGATGCTCAGAAATGGACTTTTTGGCCTTTTCTGAAACCGAACAAACTGTATAAGAAAAGGCTTTTGATGATATTCCCAAGATGTTATGGCACAGATTAAGCTACCCTGATGCGCTAGCTAAGTAGACATTAGGCGCACTCCACGATCTTGCACTTCAAAGCCTTCAATAGCCTAGAAACATCTGAAAAAGCAGTAGTGCGGTAATACTGTTGAACTCACTTGCGTTTGCTTCCTTTCTAACTGGAGGAATGCATTTTCAGCCTTCTGCTGCCATCATTAAATATTCAGCTCGAATGCAGCAACAATTCTTCTTTTTAAATCAAATTCTGGAAAAGGATTTCTTGCCAGGAGAAATGTTCTTTATGAAATCTCTTGGACATTTTGATCCAAAATTATCCACTTTTTCATGGTAGCATGGCCGAGCGGTCTAAGGCGCTGGATTAAGGCTCCAGTCTCTTTGGAGGCGTGGGTTCGAATCCCACTGCTGCCAGTTTTCAATTTTGAAAGCTCTCAAGTTGCTTTCTGAACATTTTTGTGGTCAGAAGAACTTGCTTTTGATGATGCTCAGAAATGGACTTTTTGGCCTTTTCTGAAACCGAACAAACTCTATAAGAAAAGGCTTTTGATGATATTCCCAAGATGTTATGGCACAGATTAAGCTACCCCGATGCGCTAGCTAAGTAGACATTAGGCGCACTCCACGATCTTGCACTTCAAAGCCTTCAATAGCCTAGAAACATCTGAAAAAGCAGTAGTGCGCTAATACTGTTGAACTCACTTGCGTTTGCTTCCTTTCTAACTGGAGGAATGCATTTTCAGCCTTCTGCTGCCATCATTAAATATTCAGCTCGAATGCAGCAACAATTCTTCTTTTTAAATCAAATTCTGGAAAAGGATTTCTTGCCAGGAGAAATGTTCTTTATGAAATCTCTTGGACATTTTGATCCAAAATTATCCACTTTTTCATGGTAGCATGGCCGAGCGGTCTAATGCGCTGGATTAAGGCTCCAGTCTCTTTGGAGGCGTGGGTTCGAATCCCACTGCTGCCAGTTTTCAATTTTGAAAGCTCTCAAGTTGCTTTCTGAACATTTTAGTGGTCAGAAGAACTTGCTTTTGATGATGCTCAGAAATGGACTTTTTGGCCTTTTCTGAAACCGAACAAACTCTATAAGAAAAGGCTTTTGATGATATTCCCAAGATGTTATGGCACAGATTAAGCTACCCCGATGCGCTAGCTAAGTAGACATTAGGCGCACTCCACGATCTTGCACTTCAAAGCCTTCAATAGCCTAGAAACATCTGAAAAAGCAGTAGTGCGGTAATACTGTTGAACTCACTTGCGTTTGCTTCCTTTCTAACTGGAGGAATGCATTTTCAGCCTTCTGCTGCCATCATTAAATATTCAGCTCGAATGCAGCAATTCTTTTTAAATCAAATTCTGGAAAAGGATTTCTTGCCAGGAGAAATGTTCTTTATGAAATCTCTTGGACATTTTGATCCAAAATTATCCACATTTTCATGGTAGCATGGCCGAGCGGTCTAAGGCGCTGGATTAAGGCTCCAGTCTCTTTGGAGGCGTGGGTTCGAATCCCACTGCTGCCAGTTTTCAATTTTGAAAGCTCTCAAGTTGCTTTCTGAACATTTTAGTGGTCAGAAGAACTTGCTTTTGAGGATGCTCAGAAATGGACTTTTTGGCCTTTTCTGAAACCGAACAAACTGTATAAGAAAAGGCTTTTGATGATATTCCCAAGATGTTATGGCACAGATTAAGCTACCCTGATGCGCTAGCTAAGTAGACATTAGGCGCACTCCACGATCTTGCACTTCAAAGCCTTCAATAGCCTAGAAACATCTGAAAAAGCAGTAGTGCGGTAATACTGTTGAACTCACTTGCGTTTGCTTCCTTTCTAACTGGAGGAATGCATTTTCAGCCTTCTGCTGCCATCATTAAATATTCAGCTCGAATGCAGCAACAATTCTTTTTAAATCAAATTCTGGAAAAGGATTTCTTGCCAGGAGAAATGTTCTTTATGAAATCTCTTGGACATTTTGATCCAAAATTATCCACTTTTTCATGGTAGCATGGCCGAGCGGTCTAAGGCGCTGGATTAAGGCTCCAGTCTCTTTGGAGGTGTGGGTTCGAATCCCACTGCTGCCAGTTTTCAATTTTGAAAGCTCTCAAGTTGCTTTCTGAACATTTTAGTGGTCAGAAGAACTTGCTTTTGATGATGCTCAGAAATGGACTTTTTGGCCTTTTCTGAAACCGAACAAACTGTATAAGAAAAGGCTTTTGATGATATTCCCAAGATGTTATGGCACAGATTAAGCTACCCTGATGCGCTAGCTAAGTAGACATTAGGCGCACTCCACGATCTTGCACTTCAAAGCCTTCAATAGCCTAGAAACATCTGAAAAAGCAGTAGTGCGGTAATACTGTTGAACTCACTTGCGTTTGCTTCCTTACTAACTGGAGGAATGCATTTTCAGCCTTCTGCTGCCATCATTAAATATTCAGCTCGAATGCAGCAATTCTTCTTTTTAAATCAAATTCTGGAAAAGGATTTCTTGCCAGGAGAAATGTTCTTTATGAAATCTCTTGGACATTTTGATTCAAAATTATCCACTTTTTCATGGTAGCATGGCCGAGCGGTCTAAGGCGCTGGATTAAGGCTCCAGTCTCTTTGGAGGCGTGGGTTCGAATCCCACTGCTGCCAGTTTTCAATTTTGAAAGCTCTCAAGTTGCTTTCTGAACATTTTAGTGGTCAGAAGAACTTGCTTTTGATGATGCTCAGAAATGGACTTTTTGGCCTTTTCTGAAACCGAACAAACTGTATAAGAAAAGGCTTTTGATGATATTCCCAAGATGTTATGGCACAGATTAAGCTACCCTGATGCGCTAGCTAAGTAGACATTAGGCGCACTCCACGATCTTGCACTTCAAAGCCTTCAATAGCCTAGAAACATCTGAAAAAGCAGTAGTGCGGTAATACTGTTGAACTCACTTGCGTTTGCTTCCTTTCTAACTGGAGGAATGCATTTTCAGCCTTCTGCTGCCATCATTAAATATTCAGCTCGAATGCAGCAACAATTCTTCTTTTTAAATCAAATTCTGGAAAAGGATTTCTTGCCAGGAGAAATGTTCTTTATGAAATCTCTTGGACATTTTGATCCAAAATTATCCACTTTTTCATGGTAGCATGGCCGAGCGGTCTAAGGCGCTGGATTAAGGCTCCAGTCTCTTTGGAGGCGTGGGTTCGAATCCCACTGCTGCCAGTTTTCAATTTTGAAAGCTCTCAAGTTGCTTTCTGAACATTTTAGTGGTCAGAAGAACTTGCTTTTGATGATGCTCAGAAATGGACTTTTTGGCCTTTTCTGAAACCGAACAAACTCTATAAGAAAAGGCTTTTGATGATATTCCCAAGATGTTATGGCACAGATTAAGCTACCCCGATGCGCTAGCTAAGTAGACATTAGGCGCACTCCACGATCTTGCACTTCAAAGCCTTCAATAGCCTAGAAACATCTGAAAAAGCAGTAGTGCGGTAATACTGTTGAACTCACTTGCATTTGCTTCCTTTCTAACTGGAGGAATGCATTTTCAGCCTTCTGCTGCCATCATTAAATATTCAGCTCGAATGCAGCAATTCTTTTTAAATGAAATTCTGGAAAAGGATTTCTTGCCAGGAGAAATGTTCTTTATGAAATCTCTTGGACATTTTGATCCAAAATTATCCACATTTTCATGGTAGCATGGCCGAGCGGTCTAAGGCGCTGGATTAAGGCTCCAGTCTCTTTGGAGGCGTGGGTTCGAATCCCACTGCTGCCAGTTTTCAATTTTGAAAGCTCTCAAGTTGCTTTCTGAACATTTTAGTGGTCAGAAGAACTTGCTTTTGAGGATGCTCAGAAATGGACTTTTTGGCCTTTTCTGAAACCGAACAAACTGTATAAGAAAAGGCTTTTGATGATATTCCCAAGATGTTATGGCACAGATTAAGCTACCCTGATGCGCTAGCTAAGTAGACATTAGGCGCACTCCACGATCTTGCACTTCAAAGCCTTCAATAGCCTAGAAACATCTGAAAAAGCAGTAGTGCGGTAATACTGTTGAACTCACTTGCGTTTGCTTCCTTTCTAACTGGAGGAATGCATTTTCAGCCTTCTGCTGCCATCATTAAATATTCAGCTCGAATGCAGCAACAATTCTTCTTTTTAAATCAAATTCTGGAAAAGGATTTCTTGCCAGGAGAAATGTTCTTTATGAAATCTCTTGGACATTTTGATCCAAAATTATCCACTTTTTCATGGTAGCATGGCCGAGCGGTCTAAGGCGCTGGATTAAGGCTCCAGTCTCTTTGGAGGCGTGGGTTCGAATCCCACTGCTGCCAGTTTTCAATTTTGAAAGCTCTCAAGTTGCTTTCTGAACATTTTTGTGGTCAGAAGAATTTGCTTTTGATGATGCTCAGAAATGGACTTTTTGGCCTTTTCTGAAACCGAACAAACTCTATAAGAAAAGGCTTTTGATGATATTCCCAAGATGTTATGGCACAGATTAAGCTACCCCGATGCGCTAGCTAAGTAGACATTAGGCGCACTCCACGATCTTGCACTTCAAAGCCTTCAATAGCCTAGAAACATCTGAAAAAGCAGTAGTGCGCTAATACTGTTGAACTCACTTGCGTTTGCTTCCTTTCTAACTGGAGGAATGCATTTTCAGCCTTCTGCTGCCATCATTAAATATTCAGCTCGAATGCAGCAACAATTCTTCTTTTTAAATCAAATTCTGGAAAAGGATTTCTTGCCAGGAGAAATGTTCTTTATGAAATCTCTTGGACATTTTGATCCAAAATTATCCACTTTTTCATGGTAGCATGGCCGAGCGGTCTAATGCGCTGGATTAAGGCTCCAGTCTCTTTGGAGGCGTGGGTTCGAATCCCACTGCTGCCAGTTTTCAATTTTGAAAGCTCTCAAGTTGCTTTCTGAACATTTTAGTGGTCAGAAGAACTTGCTTTTGATGATGCTCAGAAATGGACTTTTTGGCCTTTTCTGAAACCGAACAAACTCTATAAGAAAAGGCTTTTGATGATATTCCCAAGATGTTATGGCACAGATTAAGCTACCCCGATGCGCTAGCTAAGTAGACATTAGGCGCACTCCACGATCTTGCACTTCAAAGCCTTCAATAGCCTAGAAACATCTGAAAAAGCAGTAGTGCGGTAATACTGTTGAACTCACTTGCGTTTGCTTCCTTTCTAACTGGAGGAATGCATTTTCAGCCTTCTGCTGCCATCATTAAATATTCAGCTCGAATGCAGCAATTCTTTTTAAATCAAATTCTGGAAAAGGATTTCTTGCCAGGAGAAATGTTCTTTATGAAATCTCTTGGACATTTTGATCCAAAATTATCCACATTTTCATGGTAGCATGGCCGAGCGGTCTAAGGCGCTGGATTAAGGCTCCAGTCTCTTTGGAGGCGTGGGTTCGAATCCCACTGCTGCCAGTTTTCAATTTTGAAAGCTCTCAAGTTGCTTTCTGAACATTTTAGTGGTCAGAAGAACTTGCTTTTGAGGATGCTCAGAAATGGACTTTTTGGCCTTTTCTGAAACCGAACAAACTGTATAAGAAAAGGCTTTTGATGATATTCCCAAGATGTTATGGCACAGATTAAGCTACCCTGATGCGCTAGCTAAGTAGACATTAGGCGCACTCCACGATCTTGCACTTCAAAGCCTTCAATAGCCTAGAAACATCTGAAAAAGCAGTAGTGCGGTAATACTGTTGAACTCACTTGCGTTTGCTTCCTTTCTAACTGGAGGAATGCATTTTCAGCCTTCTGCTGCCATCATTAAATATTCAGCTCGAATGCAGCAACAATTCTTTTTAAATCAAATTCTGGAAAAGGATTTCTTGCCAGGAGAAATGTTCTTTATGAAATCTCTTGGACATTTTGATCCAAAATTATCCACTTTTTCATGGTAGCATGGCCGAGCGGTCTAAGGCGCTGGATTAAGGCTCCAGTCTCTTTGGAGGTGTGGGTTCGAATCCCACTGCTGCCAGTTTTCAATTTTGAAAGCTCTCAAGTTGCTTTCTGAACATTTTAGTGGTCAGAAGAACTTGCTTTTGAGGATGCTCAGAAATGGACTTTTTGGCCTTTTCTGAAACCGAACAAACTCTATAAGAAAAGGCTTTTGATGATATTCCCAAGATGTTATGGCACAGATTAAGCTACCCTGATGCGCTAGCTAAGTAGACATTAGGCGCACTCCACGATCTTGCACTTCAAAGCCTTCAATAGCCTAGAAACATCTGAAAAAGCAGTAGTGCGGTAATACTGTTGAACTCACTTGCGTTTGCTTCCTTTCTAACTGGAGGAATGCATTTTCAGCCTTCTGCTGCCATCATTAAATATTCAGCTCGAATGCAGCAACAATTCTTCTTTTTAAATCAAATTCTGGAAAAGGATTTCTTGCCAGGAGAAATGTTCTTTATGAAATCTCTTGGACATTTTGATCCAAAATTATCCACTTTTTCATGGTAGCATGGCCGAGCAGTCTAAGGCGCTGGATTAAGGCTCCAGTCTCTTTGGAGGTGTGGGTTCGAATCCCACTGCTGCCAGTTTTCAATTTTGAAAGCTCTCAAGTTGCTTTCTGAACATTTTAGTGGTCAGAAGAACTTGCTTTTGATGATGCTCAGAAATGGACTTTTTGGCCTTTTCTGAAACCGAACAAACTGTATAAGAAAAGGCTTTTGATGATATTCCCAAGATGTTATGGCACAGATTAAGCTACCCTGATGCGCTAGCTAAGTAGACATTAGGCGCACTCCACGATCTTGCACTTCAAAGCCTTCAATAGCCTAGAAACATCTGAAAAAGCAGTAGTGCGGTAATACTGTTGAACTCACTTGCGTTTGCTTCCTTACTAACTGGAGGAATGCATTTTCAGCCTTCTGCTGCCATCATTAAATATTCAGCTCGAATGCAGCAATTCTTCTTTTTAAATCAAATTCTGGAAAAGGATTTCTTGCCTGGAGAAATGTTCTTTATGAAATCTCTTGGACATTTTGATCCAAAATTATCCACTTTTTCATGGTAGCATGGCCGAGCGGTCTAAGGCGCTGGATTAAGGCTCCAGTCTCTTTGGAGGCGTGGGTTCGAATCCCACTGCTGCCAGTTTTCAATTTTGAAAGCTCTCAAGTTGCTTTCTGAACATTTTAGTGGTCAGAAGAACTTGCTTTTGATGATGCTCAGAAATGGACTTTTTGGCCTTTTCTGAAACCGAACAAACTCTATAAGAAAAGGCTTTTGATGATATTCCCAAGATGTTATGGCACAGATTAAGCTACCCCGATGCGCTAGCTAAGTAGACATTAGGCGCACTCCACGATCTTGCACTTCAAAGCCTTCAATAGCCTAGAAACATCTGAAAAAGCAGTAGTGCGGTAATACTGTTGAACTCACTTGCATTTGCTTCCTTTCTAACTGGAGGAATGCATTTTCAGCCTTCTGCTGCCATCATTAAATATTCAGCTCGAATGCAGCAATTCTTTTTAAATGAAATTCTGGAAAAGGATTTCTTGCCAGGAGAAATGTTCTTTATGAAATCTCTTGGACATTTTGATCCAAAATTATCCACATTTTCATGGTAGCATGGCCGAGCGGTCTAAGGCGCTGGATTAAGGCTCCAGTCTCTTTGGAGGCGTGGGTTCGAATCCCACTGCTGCCAGTTTTCAATTTTGAAAGCTCTCAAGTTGCTTTCTGAACATTTTAGTGGTCAGAAGAACTTGCTTTTGAGGATGCTCAGAAATGGACTTTTTGGCCTTTTCTGAAACCGAACAAACTGTATAAGAAAAGGCTTTTGATGATATTCCCAAGATGTTATGGCACAGATTAAGCTACCCTGATGCGCTAGCTAAGTAGACATTAGGCGCACTCCACGATCTTGCACTTCAAAGCCTTCAATAGCCTAGAAACATCTGAAAAAGCAGTAGTGCGGTAATACTGTTGAACTCACTTGCGTTTGCTTCCTTTCTAACTGGAGGAATGCATTTTCAGCCTTCTGCTGCCATCATTAAATATTCAGCTCGAATGCAGCAACAATTCTTCTTTTTAAATCAAATTCTGGAAAAGGATTTCTTGCCAGGAGAAATGTTCTTTATGAAATCTCTTGGACATTTTGATCCAAAATTATCCACTTTTTCATGGTAGCATGGCCGAGCGGTCTAAGGCGCTGGATTAAGGCTCCAGTCTCTTTGGAGGCGTGGGTTCGAATCCCACTGCTGCCAGTTTTCAATTTTGAAAGCTCTCAAGTTGCTTTCTGAACATTTTTGTGGTCAGAAGAACTTGCTTTTGATGATGCTCAGAAATGGACTTTTTGGCCTTTTCTGAAACCGAACAAACTCTATAAGAAAAGGCTTTTGATGATATTCCCAAGATGTTATGGCACAGATTAAGCTACCCCGATGCGCTAGCTAAGTAGACATTAGGCGCACTCCACGATCTTGCACTTCAAAGCCTTCAATAGCCTAGAAACATCTGAAAAAGCAGTAGTGCGCTAATACTGTTGAACTCACTTGCGTTTGCTTCCTTTCTAACTGGAGGAATGCATTTTCAGCCTTCTGCTGCCATCATTAAATATTCAGCTCGAATGCAGCAACAATTCTTCTTTTTAAATCAAATTCTGGAAAAGGATTTCTTGCCAGGAGAAATGTTCTTTATGAAATCTCTTGGACATTTTGATCCAAAATTATCCACTTTTTCATGGTAGCATGGCCGAGCGGTCTAATGTGCTGGATTAAGGCTCCAGTCTCTTTGGAGGCGTGGGTTCGAATCCCACTGCTGCCAGTTTTCAATTTTGAAAGCTCTCAAGTTGCTTTCTGAACATTTTAGTGGTCAGAAGAACTTGCTTTTGATGATGCTCAGAAATGGACTTTTTGGCCTTTTCTGAAACCGAACAAACTCTATAAGAAAAGGCTTTTGATGATATTCCCAAGATGTTATGGCACAGATTAAGCTACCCCGATGCGCTAGCTAAGTAGACATTAGGCGCACTCCACGATCTTGCACTTCAAAGCCTTCAATAGCCTAGAAACATCTGAAAAAGCAGTAGTGCGGTAATACTGTTGAACTCACTTGCGTTTGCTTCCTTTCTAACTGGAGGAATGCATTTTCAGCCTTCTGCTGCCATCATTAAATATTCAGCTCGAATGCAGCAATTCTTTTTAAATCAAATTCTGGAAAAGGATTTCTTGCCAGGAGAAATGTTCTTTATGAAATCTCTTGGACATTTTGATCCAAAATTATCCACATTTTCATGGTAGCATGGCCGAGCGGTCTAAGGCGCTGGATTAAGGCTCCAGTCTCTTTGGAGGCGTGGGTTCGAATCCCACTGCTGCCAGTTTTCAATTTTGAAAGCTCTCAAGTTGCTTTCTGAACATTTTAGTGGTCAGAAGAACTTGCTTTTGAGGATGCTCAGAAATGGACTTTTTGGCCTTTTCTGAAACCGAACAAACTGTATAAGAAAAGGCTTTTGATGATATTCCCAAGATGTTATGGCACAGATTAAGCTACCCTGATGCGCTAGCTAAGTAGACATTAGGCGCACTCCACGATCTTGCACTTCAAAGCCTTCAATAGCCTAGAAACATCTGAAAAAGCAGTAGTGCGGTAATACTGTTGAACTCACTTGCGTTTGCTTCCTTTCTAACTGGAGGAATGCATTTTCAGCCTTCTGCTGCCATCATTAAATATTCAGCTCGAATGCAGCAACAATTCTTTTTAAATCAAATTCTGGAAAAGGATTTCTTGCCAGGAGAAATGTTCTTTATGAAATCTCTTGGACATTTTGATCCAAAATTATCCACTTTTTCATGGTAGCATGGCCGAGCGGTCTAAGGCGCTGGATTAAGGCTCCAGTCTCTTTGGAGGTGTGGGTTCGAATCCCACTGCTGCCAGTTTTCAATTTTGAAAGCTCTCAAGTTGCTTTCTGAACATTTTAGTGGTCAGAAGAACTTGCTTTTGAGGATGCTCAGAAATGGACTTTTTGGCCTTTTCTGAAACCGAACAAACTCTATAAGAAAAGGCTTTTGATGATATTCCCAAGATGTTATGGCACAGATTAAGCTACCCTGATGCGCTAGCTAAGTAGACATTAGGCGCACTCCACGATCTTGCACTTCAAAGCCTTCAATAGCCTAGAAACATCTGAAAAAGCAGTAGTGCGGTAATACTGTTGAACTCACTTGCGTTTGCTTCCTTTCTAACTGGAGGAATGCATTTTCAGCCTTCTGCTGCCATCATTAAATATTCAGCTCGAATGCAGCAACAATTCTTCTTTTTAAATCAAATTCTGGAAAAGGATTTCTTGCCAGGAGAAATGTTCTTTATGAAATCTCTTGGACATTTTGATCCAAAATTATCCACTTTTTCATGGTAGCATGGCCGAGCAGTCTAAGGCGCTGGATTAAGGCTCCAGTCTCTTTGGAGGTGTGGGTTCGAATCCCACTGCTGCCAGTTTTCAATTTTGAAAGCTCTCAAGTTGCTTTCTGAACATTTTAGTGGTCAGAAGAACTTGCTTTTGATGATGCTCAGAAATGGACTTTTTGGCCTTTTCTGAAACCGAACAAACTGTATAAGAAAAGGCTTTTGATGATATTCCCAAGATGTTATGGCACAGATTAAGCTACCCTGATGCGCTAGCTAAGTAGACATTAGGCGCACTCCACGATCTTGCACTTCAAAGCCTTCAATAGCCTAGAAACATCTGAAAAAGCAGTAGTGCGGTAATACTGTTGAACTCACTTGCGTTTGCTTCCTTACTAACTGGAGGAATGCATTTTCAGCCTTCTGCTGCCATCATTAAATATTCAGCTCGAATGCAGCAATTCTTCTTTTTAAATCAAATTCTGGAAAAGGATTTCTTGCCTGGAGAAATGTTCTTTATGAAATCTCTTGGACATTTTGATCCAAAATTATCCACTTTTTCATGGTAGCATGGCCGAGCGGTCTAAGGCGCTGGATTAAGGCTCCAGTCTCTTTGGAGGCGTGGGTTCGAATCCCACTGCTGCCAGTTTTCAATTTTGAAAGCTCTCAAGTTGCTTTCTGAACATTTTAGTGGTCAGAAGAACTTGCTTTTGATGATGCTCAGAAATGGACTTTTTGGCCTTTTCTGAAACCGAACAAACTCTATAAGAAAAGGCTTTTGATGATATTCCCAAGATGTTATGGCACAGATTAAGCTACCCCGATGCGCTAGCTAAGTAGACATTAGGCGCACTCCACGATCTTGCACTTCAAAGCCTTCAATAGCCTAGAAACATCTGAAAAAGCAGTAGTGCGGTAATACTGTTGAACTCACTTGCATTTGCTTCCTTTCTAACTGGAGGAATGCATTTTCAGCCTTCTGCTGCCATCATTAAATATTCAGCTCGAATGCAGCAATTCTTTTTAAATCAAATTCTGGAAAAGGATTTCTTGCCAGGAGAAATGTTCTTTATGAAATCTCTTGGACATTTTGATCCAAAATTATCCACATTTTCATGGTAGCATGGCCGAGCGGTCTAAGGCGCTGGATTAAGGCTCCAGTCTCTTTGGAGGCGTGGGTTCGAATCCCACTGCTGCCAGTTTTCAATTTTGAAAGCTCTCAAGTTGCTTTCTGAACATTTTAGTGGTCAGAAGAACTTGCTTTTGAGGATGCTCAGAAATGGACTTTTTGGCCTTTTCTGAAACCGAACAAACTGTATAAGAAAAGGCTTTTGATGATATTCCCAAGATGTTATGGCACAGATTAAGCTACCCTGATGCGCTAGCTAAGTAGACATTAGGCGCACTCCACGATCTTGCACTTCAAAGCCTTCAATAGCCTAGAAACATCTGAAAAAGCAGTAGTGCGGTAATACTGTTGAACTCACTTGCGTTTGCTTCCTTTCTAACTGGAGGAATGCATTTTCAGCCTTCTGCTGCCATCATTAAATATTCAGCTCGAATGCAGCAACAATTCTTTTTAAATCAAATTCTGGAAAAGGATTTCTTGCCAGGAGAAATGTTCTTTATGAAATCTCTTGGACATTTTGATCCAAAATTATCCACTTTTTCATGGTAGCATGGCCGAGCGGTCTAAGGCGCTGGATTAAGGCTCCAGTCTCTTTGGAGGTGTGGGTTCGAATCCCACTGCTGCCAGTTTTCAATTTTGAAAGCTCTCAAGTTGCTTTCTGAACATTTTAGTGGTCAGAAGAACTTGCTTTTGAGGATGCTCAGAAATGGACTTTTTGGCCTTTTCTGAAACCGAACAAACTCTATAAGAAAAGGCTTTTGATGATATTCCCAAGATGTTATGGCACAGATTAAGCTACCCTGATGCGCTAGCTAAGTAGACATTAGGCGCACTCCACGATCTTGCACTTCAAAGCCTTCAATAGCCTAGAAACATCTGAAAAAGCAGTAGTGCGGTAATACTGTTGAACTCACTTGCGTTTGCTTCCTTTCTAACTGGAGGAATGCATTTTCAGCCTTCTGCTGCCATCATTAAATATTCAGCTCGAATGCAGCAACAATTCTTCTTTTTAAATCAAATTCTGGAAAAGGATTTCTTGCCAGGAGAAATGTTCTTTATGAAATCTCTTGGACATTTTGATCCAAAATTATCCACTTTTTCATGGTAGCATGGCCGAGCGGTCTAAGGCGCTGGATTAAGGCTCCAGTCTCTTTGGAGGCGTGGGTTCGAATCCCACTGCTGCCAGTTTTCAATTTTGAAAGCTCTCAAGTTGCTTTCTGAACATTTTAGTGGTCAGAAGAACTTGCTTTTGAGGATGCTCAGAAATGGACTTTTTGGCCTTTTCTGAAACCGAACAAACTCTATAAGAAAAGGCTTTTGATGATATTCCCAAGATGTTATGGCACAGATTAAGCTACCCCGATGCACTAGCTAAGTAGACATTAGGCGCACTCCACGATCTTGCACTTCAAAGCCTTCAATAGCCTAGAAACATCTGAAAAAGCAGTAGTGCGGTAATACTGTTGAACTCACTTGCGTTTGCTTCCTTTCTAACTGGAGGAATGCATTTTCAGCCTTCTGCTGCCATCATTAAATATTCAGCTCGAATGCAGCAACAATTCTTCTTTTTAAATCAAATTCTGGAAAAGGATTTCTTGCCAGGAGAAATGTTCTTTATGAAATCTCTTGGACATTTTGATCCAAAATTATCCACTTTTTCATGGTAGCATGGCCGAGCAGTCTAAGGCGCTGGATTAAGGCTCCAGTCTCTTTGGAGGTGTGGGTTCGAATCCCACTGCTGCCAGTTTTCAATTTTGAAAGCTCTCAAGTTGCTTTCTGAACATTTTAGTGGTCAGAAGAACTTGCTTTTGATGATGCTCAGAAATGGACTTTTTGGCCTTTTCTGAAACCGAACAAACTGTATAAGAAAAGGCTTTTGATGATATTCCCAAGATGTTATGGCACAGATTAAGCTACCCTGATGTGCTAGCTAAGTAGACATTAGGCGCACTCCACGATCTTGCACTTCAAAGCCTTCAATAGCCTAGAAACATCTGAAAAAGCAGTAGTGCGGTAATACTGTTGAACTCACTTGCGTTTGCTTCCTTTCTAACTGGAGGAATGCATTTTCAGCCTTCTGCTGCCATCATTAAATATTCAGCTCGAATGCAGCAATTCTTCTTTTTAAATCAAATTCTGGAAAAGGATTTCTTGCCAGGAGAAATGTTCTTTATGAAATCTCTTGGACATTTTGATCCAAAATTATCCACTTTTTCATGGTAGCATGGCCGAGCAGTCTAAGGCGCTGGATTAAGGCTCCAGTCTCTTTGGAGGTGTGGGTTCGAATCCCACTGCTGCCAGTTTTCAATTTTGAAAGCTCTCAAGTTGCTTTCTGAACATTTTAGTGGTCAGAAGAACTTGCTTTTGATGATGCTCAGAAATGGACTTTTTGGCCTTTTCTGAAACCGAACAAACTGTATAAGAAAAGGCTTTTGATGATATTCCCAAGATGTTATGGCACAGATTAAGCTACCCTGATGTGCTAGCTAAGTAGACATTAGGCGCACTCCACGATCTTGCACTTCAAAGCCTTCAATAGCCTAGAAACATCTGAAAAAGCAGTAGTGCGGTAATACTGTTGAACTCACTTGCGTTTGCTTCCTTTCTAACTGGAGGAATGCATTTTCAGCCTTCTGCTGCCATCATTAAATATTCAGCTCGAATGCAGCAACAATTCTTCTTTTTAAATCAAATTCTGGAAAAGGATTTCTTGCCAGGAGAAATGTTCTTTATGAAATCTCTTGGACATTTTGATCCAAAATTATCCACTTTTTCATGGTAGCATGGCCGAGCGGTCTAAGGCGCTGGATTAAGGCTCCAGTCTCTTTGGAGGCGTGGGTTCGAATCCCACTGCTGCCAGTTTTCAATTTTGAAAGCTCTCAAGTTGCTTTCTGAACATTTTAGTGGTCAGAAGAACTTGCTTTTGATGATGCTCAGAAATGGACTTTTTGGCCTTTTCTGAAACCGAACAAACTCTATAAGAAAAGGCTTTTGATGATATTCCCAAGATGTTATGGCACAGATTAAGCTACCCCGATGCGCTAGCTAAGTAGACATTAGGCGCACTCCACGATCTTGCACTTCAAAGCCTTCAATAGCCTAGAAACATCTGAAAAAGCAGTAGTGCGGTAATACTGTTGAACTCACTTGCGTTTGCTTCCTTTCTAACTGGAGGAATGCATTTTCAGCCTTCTGCTGCCATCATTAAATATTCAGCTCGAATGCAGCAATTCTTTTTAAATCAAATTCTGGAAAAGGATTTCTTGCCAGGAGAAATGTTCTTTATGAAATCTCTTGGACATTTTGATCCAAAATTATCCACATTTTCATGGTAGCATGGCCGAGCGGTCTAAGGCGCTGGATTAAGGCTCCAGTCTCTTTGGAGGCGTGGGTTCGAATCCCACTGCTGCCAGTTTTCAATTTTGAAAGCTCTCAAGTTGCTTTCTGAACATTTTAGTGGTCAGAAGAACTTGCTTTTGAGGATGCTCAGAAATGGACTTTTTGGCCTTTTCTGAAACCGAACAAACTGTATAAGAAAAGGCTTTTGATGATATTCCCAAGATGTTATGGCACAGATTAAGCTACCCTGATGCGCTAGCTAAGTAGACATTAGGCGCACTCCACGATCTTGCACTTCAAAGCCTTCAATAGCCTAGAAACATCTGAAAAAGCAGTAGTGCGGTAATACTGTTGAACTCACTTGCGTTTGCTTCCTTTCTAACTGGAGGAATGCATTTTCAGCCTTCTGCTGCCATCATTAAATATTCAGCTCGAATGCAGCAACAATTCTTCTTTTTAAATCAAATTCTGGAAAAGGATTTCTTGCCAGGAGAAATGTTCTTTATGAAATCTCTTGGACATTTTGATCCAAAATTATCCACTTTTTCATGGTAGCATGGCCGAGCGGTCTAAGGCGCTGGATTAAGGCTCCAGTCTCTTTGGAGGCGTGGGTTCGAATCCCACTGCTGCCAGTTTTCAATTTTGAAAGCTCTCAAGTTGCTTTCTGAACATTTTAGTGGTCAGAAGAACTTGCTTTTGATGATGCTCAGAAATGGACTTTTTGGCCTTTTCTGAAACCGAACAAACTCTATAAGAAAAGGCTTTTGATGATATTCCCAAGATGTTATGGCACAGATTAAGCTACCCTGATGCGCTAGCTAAGTAGACATTAGGCGCACTCCACGATCTTGCACTTCAAAGCCTTCAATAGCCTAGAAACATCTGAAAAAGCAGTAGTGCGGTAATACTGTTGAACTCACTTGCGTTTGCTTCCTTTCTAACTGGAGGAATGCATTTTCAGCCTTCTGCTGCCATCATTAAATATTCAGCTCGAATGCAGCAATTCTTTTTAAATCAAATTCTGGAAAAGGATTTCTTGCCAGGAGAAATGTTCTTTATGAAATCTCTTGGACATTTTGATCCAAAATTATCCACATTTTCATGGTAGCATGGCCGAGCGGTCTAAAGCGCTGGATTAAGGCTCCAGTCTCTTTGGAGGCGTGGGTTCGAATCCCACTGCTGCCAGTTTTCAATTTTGAAAGCTCTCAAGTTGCTTTCTGAACATTTTAGTGGTCAGAAGAACTTGCTTTTGAGGATGCTCAGAAATGGACTTTTTGGCCTTTTCTGAAACCGAACAAACTCTATAAGAAAAGGCTTTTGATGATATTCCCAAGATGTTATGGCACAGATTAAGCTACCCCGATGCGCTAGCTAAGTAGACATTAGGCGCACTCCACGATCTTGCACTTCAAAGCCTTCAATAGCCTAGAAACATCTGAAAAAGCAGTAGTGCGGTAATACTGTTGAACTCACTTGCGTTTGCTTCCTTTCTAACTGGAGGAATGCATTTTCAGCCTTCTGCTGCCATCATTAAATATTCAGCTCGAATGCAGCAATTCTTCTTTTTAAATCAAATTCTGGAAAAGGATTTCTTGCCAGGAGAAATGTTCTTTATGAAATCTCTTGGACATTTTGATCCAAAATCATCCACTTTTTCATGGTAGCATGGCCGAGCGGTCTAAGGCGCTGGATTAAGGCTCCAGTCTCTTTGGAGGCGTGGGTTCGAATCCCACTGCTGCCAGTTTTCAATTTTGAAAGCTCTCAAGTTGCTTTCTGAACATTTTAGTGGTCAGAAGAACTTGCTTTTGATGATGCTCAGAAATGGACTTTTTGGCCTTTTCTGAAACCGAACAAACTCTATAAGAAAAGGCTTTTGATGATATTCCCAAGATGTTATGGCACAGATTAAGCTACCCCGATGCGCTAGCTAAGTAGACATTAGGCGCACTCCACGATCTTGCACTTCAAAGCCTTCAATAGCCTAGAAACATCTGAAAAAGCAGTAGTGCGGTAATACTGTTGAACTCACTTGCGTTTGCTTCCTTTCTAACTGGAGGAATGCATTTTCAGCCTTCTGCTGCCATCATTAAATATTCAGCTCGAATGCAGCAACAATTCTTCTTTTTAAATCAAATTCTGGAAAAGGATTTCTTGCCAGGAGAAATGTTCTTTATGAAATCTCTTGGACATTTTGATCCAAAATTATCCACTTTTTCATGGTAGCATGGCCGAGCGGTCTAAGGCGCTGGATTAAGGCTCCAGTCTCTTTGGAGGCGTGGGTTCGAATCCCACTGCTGCCAGTTTTCAATTTTGAAAGCTCTCAAGTTGCTTTCTGAACATTTTAGTGGTCAGAAGAACTTGCTTTTGATGATGCTCAGAAATGGACTTTTTGGCCTTTTCTGAAACCGAACAAACTCTATAAGAAAAGGCTTTTGATGATATTCCCAAGATGTTATGGCACAGATTAAGCTACCCCGATGCGCTAGCTAAGTAGACATTAGGCGCACTCCACGATCTTGCACTTCAAAGCCTTCAATAGCCTAGAAACATCTGAAAAAGCAGTAGTGCGGTAATACTGTTGAACTCACTTGCGTTTGCTTCCTTTCTAACTGGAGGAATGCATTTTCAGCCTTCTGCTGCCATCATTAAATATTCAGCTCGAATGCAGCAATTCTTTTTAAATCAAATTCTGGAAAAGGATTTCTTGCCAGGAGAAATGTTCTTTATGAAATCTCTTGGACATTTTGATCCAAAATTATCCACATTTTCATGGTAGCATGGCCGAGCGGTCTAAGGCGCTGGATTAAGGCTCCAGTCTCTTTGGAGGCGTGGGTTCGAATCCCACTGCTGCCAGTTTTCAATTTTGAAAGCTCTCAAGTTGCTTTCTGAACATTTTAGTGGTCAGAAGAACTTGCTTTTGAGGATGCTCAGAAATGGACTTTTTGGCCTTTTCTGAAACCGAACAAACTCTATAAGAAAAGGCTTTTGATGATATTCCCAAGATGTTATGGCACAGATTAAGCTACCCCGATGCGCTAGCTAAGTAGACATTAGGCGCACTCCACGATCTTGCACTTCAAAGCCTTCAATAGCCTAGAAACATCTGAAAAAGCAGTAGTGCGGTAATACTGTTGAACTCACTTGCGTTTGCTTCCTTTCTAACTGGAGGAATGCATTTTCAGCCTTCTGCTGCCATCATTAAATATTCAGCTCGAATGCAGCAACAATTCTTCTTTTTAAATCAAATTCTGGAAAAGGATTTCTTGCCAGGAGAAATGTTCTTTATGAAATCTCTTGGACATTTTGATCCAAAATTATCCACTTTTTCAAGGTAGCATGGCCGAGCGGTCTAAGGCGCTGGATTAAGGCTCCAGTCTCTTTGGAGGCGTGGGTTCGAATCTCACTGCTGCCAGTTTTCAATTTTGAAAGCTCTCAAGTTGCTTTCTGAACATTTTAGTGGTCAGAAGAACTTGCTTTTGAGGATGCTCAGAAATGGACTTTTTGGCCTTTTCTGAAACCGAACAAACTCTATAAGAAAAGGCTTTTGATGATATTCCCAAGATGTTATGGCACAGATTAAGCTACCCCGATGCGCTAGCTAAGTAGACATTAGGCGCACTCCACGATCTTGCACTTCAAAGCCTTCAATAGCCTAGAAACATCTGAAAAAGCAGTAGTGCGGTAATACTGTTGAACTCACTTGCGTTTGCTTCCTTTCTAACTGGAGGAATGCATTTTCAGCCTTCTGCTGCCATCATTAAATATTCAGCTCGAATGCAGCAACAATTCTTCTTTTTAAATCAAATTCTGGAAAAGGATTTCTTGCCAGGAGAAATGTTCTTTATGAAATCTCTTGGACATTTTGATCCAAAATTATCCACTTTTTCAAGGTAGCATGGCCGAGCGGTCTAAGGCGCTGGATTAAGGCTCCAGTCTCTTTGGAGGCGTGGGTTCGAATCTCACTGCTGCCAGTTTTCAATTTTGAAAGCTCTCAAGTTGCTTTCTGAACATTTTAGTGGTCAGAAGAACTTGCTTTTGAGGATGCTCAGAAATGGACTTTTTGGCCTTTTCTGAAACCGAACAAACTCTATAAGAAAAGGCTTTTGATGATATTCCCAAGATGTTATGGCACAGATTAAGCTACCCCGATGCGCTAGCTAAGTAGACATTAGGCGCACTCCACGATCTTGCACTTCAAAGCCTTCAATAGCCTAGAAACATCTGAAAAAGCAGTAGTGCGGTAATACTGTTGAACTCACTTGCGTTTGCTTCCTTTCTAACTGGAGGAATGCATTTTCAGCCTTCTGCTGCCATCATTAAATATTCAGCTCGAATGCAGCAACAATTCTTTTTAAATCAAATTCTGGAAAAGGATTTCTTGCCAGGAGAAATGTTCTTTATGAAATCTCTTGGACATTTTGATCCAAAAGTATCCACTTTTTCATGGTAGCATGGCCGAGCGGTCTAAGGCGCTGGATTAAGGCTCCAGTCTCTTTGGAGGTGTGGGTTCGAATCCCACTGCTGCCAGTTTTCAATTTTGAAAGCTCTCAAGTTGCTTTCTGAACATTTTAGTGGTCAGAAGAACTTGCTTTTGAGGATGCTCAGAAATGGACTTTTTGGCCTTTTCTGAAACCGAACAAACTCTATAAGAAAAGGCTTTTGATGATATTCCCAAGATGTTATGGCACAGATTAAGCTACCCCGATGCGCTAGCTAAGTAGACATTAGGCACACTCCACGATCTTGCACTTCAAAGCCTTCAATAGCCTAGAAACATCTGAAAAAGCAGTAGTGCGGTAATACTGTTGAACTCACTTGCGTTTGCTTCCTTTCTAACTGGAGGAATGCATTTTCAGCCTTCTGCTGCCATTATTAAATATTCAGCTCGAATGCAGCAACAATTCTTCTTTTTAAATCAAATTCTGGAAAAGGATTTCTTGCCAGGAGAAATGTTCTTTATGAAATCTCTTGGACATTTTGATCCAAAATTATCCACTTTTTCATGGTAGCATGGCCGAGCGGTCTAAGGCGCTGGATTAAGGCTCCAGTCTCTTTGGAGGCGTGGGTTCGAATCCCACTGCTGCCAGTTTTCAATTTTGAAAGCTCTCAAGTTGCTTTCTGAACATTTTAGTGGTCAGAAGAACTTGCTTTTGAGGATGCTCAGAAATGGACTTTTTGGCCTTTTCTGAAACCGAACAAACTCTATAAGAAAAGGCTTTTGATGATATTCCCAAGATGTTATGGCACAGATTAAGCTACCCCGATGCGCTAGCTAAGTAGACATTAGGCGCACTCCACGATCTTGCACTTCAAAGCCTTCAATAGCCTAGAAACATCTGAAAAAGCAGTAGTGCGGTAATACTGTTGAACTCACTTGCGTTTGCTTCCTTTCTAACTGGAGGAATGCATTTTCAGCCTTCTGCTGCCATCATTAAATATTCAGCTCGAATGCAGCAACAATTCTTCTTTTTAAATCAAATTCTGGAAAAGGATTTCTTGCCAGGAGAAATGTTCTTTATGAAATCTCTTGGACATTTTGATCCAAAATTATCCACTTTTTCATGGTAGCATGGCCGAGCGGTCTAAGGCGCTGGATTAAGGCTCCAGTCTCTTTGGAGGCGTGGGTTCGAATCGCACTGCTGCCAGTTTTCAATTTTGAAAGCTCTCAAGTTGCTTTCTGAACATTTTAGTGGTCAGAAGAACTTGCTTTTGAGGATGCTCAGAAATGGACTTTTTGGCCTTTTCTGAAACCGAACAAACTCTATAAGAAAAGGCTTTTGATGATATTCCCAAGATGTTATGGCACAGATTAAGCTACCCCGATGCGCTAGCTAAGTAGACATTAGGCGCACTCCACGATCTTGCACTTCAAAGCCTTCAATAGCCTAGAAACATCTGAAAAAGCAGTAGTGCGGTAATACTGTTGAACTCACTTGCGTTTGCTTCCTTTCTAACTGGAGGAATGCATTTTCAGCCTTCTGCTGCCATCATTAAATATTCAGCTCGAATGCAGCAACAATTCTTCTTTTTAAATCAAATTCTGGAAAAGGATTTCTTGCCAGGAGAAATGTTCTTTATGAAATCTCTTGGACATTTTGATCCAAAATTATCCACTTTTTCATGGTAGCATGGCCGAGCGGTCTAAGGCGCTGGATTAAGGCTCCAGTCTCTTTGGAGGCGTGGGTTCGAATCCCACTGCTGCCAGTTTTCAATTTTGAAAGCTCTCAAGTTGCTTTCTGAACATTTTAGTGGTCAGAAGAACTTGCTTTTGATGATGCTCAGAAATGGACTTTTTGGCCTTTTCTGAAACCGAACAAACTCTATAAGAAAAGGCTTTTGATGATATTCCCAAGATGTTATGGCACAGATTAAGCTACCCCGATGCGCTAGCTAAGTAGACATTAGGCGCACTCCACGATCTTGCACTTCAAAGCCTTCAATAGCCTAGAAACATCTGAAAAAGCAGTAGTGCGGTAATACTGTTGAACTCACTTGCGTTTGCTTCCTTTCTAACTGGAGGAATGCATTTTCAGCCTTCTGCTGCCATCATTAAATATTCAGCTCGAATGCAGCAACAATTCTTTTTAAATCAAATTCTGGAAAAGGATTTCTTGCCAGGAGAAATGTTCTTTATGAAATCTCTTGGACATTTTGATCCAAAATTATCCACTTTTTCATGGTAGCATGGCCGAGCGGTCTAAGGTGCTGGATTAAGGCTCCAGTCTCTTTGGAGGTGTGGGTTCGAATCCCACTGCTGCCAGTTTTCAATTTTGAAAGCTCTCAAGTTGCTTTCTGAACATTTTAGTGGTCAGAAGAACTTGCTTTTGAGGATGCTCAGAAATGGACTTTTTGGCCTTTTCTGAAACCGAACAAACTCTATAAGAAAAGGCTTTTGATGATATTCCCAAGATGTTATGGCACAGATTAAGCTACCCCGATGCGCTAGCTAAGTAGACATTAGGCACACTCCACGATCTTGCACTTCAAAGCCTTCAATAGCCTAGAAACATCTAAAAAAGCAGTAGTGCGGTAATACTGTTGAACTCACTTGCGTTTGCTTCCTTTCTAACTGGAGGAATGCATTTTCAGCCTTCTGCTGCCATTATTAAATATTCAGCTCGAATGCAGCAACAATTCTTCTTTTTAAATCAAATTCTGGAAAAGGATTTCTTGCCAGGAGAAATGTTCTTTATGAAATCTCTTGGACATTTTGATCCAAAATTATCCACTTTTTCATGGTAGCATGGCCGAGCGGTCTAAGGCGCTGGATTAAGGCTCCAGTCTCTTTGGAGGCGTGGGTTCGAATCCCACTGCTGCCAGTTTTCAATTTTGAAAGCTCTCAAGTTGCTTTCTGAACATTTTAGTGGTCAGAAGAACTTGCTTTTGATGATGCTCAGAAATGGACTTTTTGGCCTTTTCTGAAACCGAACAAACTCTATAAGAAAAGGCTTTTGATGATATTCCCAAGATGTTATGGCACAGATTAAGCTACCCCGATGCGCTAGCTAAGTAGACATTAGGCGCACTCCACGATCTTGCACTTCAAAGCCTTCAATAGCCTAGAAACATCTGAAAAAGCAGTAGTGCGGTAATACTGTTGAACTCACTTGCGTTTGCTTCCTTTCTAACTGGAGGAATGCATTTTCAGCCTTCTGCTGCCATCATTAAATATTCAGCTCGAATGCAGCAATTCTTCTTTTTAAATCAAATTCTAGAAAAGGATTTCTTGCCAGGAGAAATGTTCTTTATGAAATCTCTTGGACATTTTGATCCAAAATTATCCACTTTTTCATGGTAGCATGGCCGAGCGGTCTAAGGCGCTGGATTAAGGCTCCAGTCTCTTTGGAGGCGTGGGTTCGAATCCCACTGCTGCCAGTTTTCAATTTTGAAAGCTCTCAAGTTGCTTTCTGAACATTTTAGTGGTCAGAAGAACTTGCTTTTGAGGATGCTCAGAAATGGACTTTTTGGCCTTTTCTGAAACCGAACAAACTCTATAAGAAAAGGCTTTTGATGATATTCCCAAGATGTTATGGCACAGATTAAGCTACCCCGATGCGCTAGCTAAGTAGACATTAGGCGCACTCCACGATCTTGCACTTCAAAGCCTTCAATAGCCTAGAAACATCTGAAAAAGCAGTAGTGCGGTAATACTGTTGAACTCACTTGCGTTTGCTTCCTTTCTAACTGGAGGAATGCATTTTCAGCCTTCTGCTGCCATCATTAAATATTCAGCTCGAATGCAGCAACAATTCTTCTTTTTAAATCAAATTCTGGAAAAGGATTTCTTGCCAGGAGAAATGTTCTTTATGAAATCTCTTGGACATTTTGATCCAAAATTATCCACTTTTTCATGGTAGCATGGCCGAGCGGTCTAAGGCGCTGGATTAAGGCTCCAGTCTCTTTGGAGGCGTGGGTTCGAATCCCACTGCTGCCAGTTTTCAATTTTGAAAGCTCTCAAGTTGCTTTCTGAACATTTTAGTGGTCAGAAGAACTTGCTTTTGAGGATGCTCAGAAATGGACTTTTTGGCCTTTTCTGAAACCGAACAAACTCTATAAGAAAAGGCTTTTGATGATATTCCCAAGATGTTATGGCACAGATTAAGCTACCCCGATGCGCTAGCTAAGTAGACATTAGGCGCACTCCACGATCTTGCACTTCAAAGCCTTCAATAGCCTAGAAACATCTGAAAAAGCAGTAGTGCGGTAATACTGTTGAACTCACTTGCGTTTGCTTCCTTTCTAACTGGAGGAATGCATTTTCAGCCTTCTGCTGCCATCATTAAATATTCAGCTCGAATGCAGCAATTCTTCTTTTTAAATCAAATTCTGGAAAAGGATTTCTTGCCAGGAGAAATGTTCTTTATGAAATCTCTTGGACATTTTGATCCAAAATTATCCACTTTTTCATGGTAGCATGGCCGAGCGGTCTAAGGCGCTGGATTAAGGCTCCAGTCTCTTTGGAGGCATGGGTTCGAATCCCACTGCTGCCAGTTTTCAATTTTGAAAGCTCTCAAGTTGCTTTCTGAACATTTTAGTGGTCAGAAGAACTTGCTTTTGATGATGCTCAGAAATGGACTTTTTGGCCTTTTCTGAAACCGAACAAACTCTATAAGAAAAGGCTTTTGATGATATTCCCAAGATGTTATGGCACAGATTAAGCTACCCCGATGCGCTAGCTAAGTAGACATTAGGCGCACTCCACGATCTTGCACTTCAAAGCCTTCAATAGCCTAGAAACATCTGAAAAAGCAGTAGTGCGGTAATACTGTTGAACTCACTTGTGTTTGCTTCCTTTCTAACTGGAGGAATGCATTTTCAGCCTTCTGCTGCCATCATTAAATATTCAGCTCGAATGCAGCAACAATTCTTCTTTTTAAATCAAATTCTGGAAAAGGATTTCTTGCCAGGAGAAATGTTCTTTATGAAATCTCTTGGACATTTTGATCCAAAATTATCCACTTTTTCATGGTAGCA